>NW_026606722.1:7710000-7780000 GCF_029890125.1 Rhinichthys klamathensis goyatoka
AAAGGGAAGCATTAAATAGAATGATCCAATACCATTATGCTTGCTTTCAATGATATATCACACTGTATATTCGTAGGAATTCAACATATTTCCTTCTCTGCCTTATTTCCCTTTGTGAAGAGTTGCGGGTCAATTTGACCCATTTCGATTTTCAAGTTGTTGGAAATACTGGTTAACCTTTGTTTTTTTTCTTGATATTTTGTGACTTTTTCTCATTTATCATGATGAACATGCATGCAAAGTTTCAACATGCTGATGTGTTTTGACATATACAAACAAAATTACTGTTACGTTTGTGATGTTCGCGGGTCAATTTGACCCTCATAGACAGCCATTCGAAAGCAACTGTACAGACACAAAATAAAAACATTTATTTTCTGTATGTCAGGGCACTTCAACTCCAGTTCTAACATGCAAGTGTATCTAAAAGTGCTCTAACCCTAACCAAACACACTTGAAAAAGATAAAATTACAGTGTTCAGAATTATTTGCAAATTACAGATGAAAATCTTTGTCAGACACAGATAGTAAAATAAGCTCTCATTTCAATATTCAAAATATCTAAAATACCTAGCTTCTAACCAAAAATTTTATGTAGGATTTTCAAAGGCAGCTTCACAGAGCCAATAAATAAATAAAAAACATTTATTTGATGTATGTTTTTGTTATGTTTGGTTTCTCACTTCCCAGTGAGTGAATAATGAAACTAGGAAAATAGGTCTTAGGAAACTAGGGAAAGTTAACTTAGGAAAATGAAAATTTTTCATTATACAGCTATTTTTTTTGTTCAGTTACGATGTTCAAAGCATAAAATGTAAAAAAATCAGTATACTGTTTATTTTCCAATTTTGTCAAAACAAAACTGTTTTAAAAAATGTTTTAAAAACATTTTCATAAATCATATTTTCAGATATAATGTTTTTGTAATGTTTGACAAATGTTGATATTAAAAGTTTACAGTTTGTATCTAAATCTTTGTTGTTTTTCATAGTGTGATTTTTGAGGAATTGTATTGAATCCAATTAGGGTCAATTTGACCCGGTCCATAAGGGGAGTACACAGAAATCGAACAGAACACAAGGGTTAGACCAGAAGTAATTATGATTTCCATTACACGAGAGTAGATGTTAAAACTTAATGCTGATTTGTACTCGGCTTTCGCCAAGATAAGCAACACTAAGATGTAGCTTTACAGTAAACTATGCTTCACCCATTTACGCTTCTTTCCATATGGTGGTGTGACTCCCCTTCTGTCCGGCGTTAACAGCTGCAGTGTACTTGGCGCGTCAGCACACGCGACGGCTGACCAGCACGACAACCGTCTGGATTGAGCCGAGTAGGGGACATCTCTAGGGTCTTCAAGTGGGCACCTTCCGTCCTCAGTGTTTCGTCGACTAGCCCACGACACCTCAAGAGGGCTCGACAGTGACTCTGGCGTCCCAGAGTCACCCCCCTCCGTCCCCCACTCAACTCAGTCCAGCTTACTGACCTCTACATCCCTCCTGCTGCTGAGACTAACCACAATCTCACAATCTCTCCGCAACCCAACCATACGCGCCAACCCGTCCAAATGTTAGTCCACTCTAGTATACATGCTGGCCCTTGAATATCACGACTCATCACCTGGGTCTGTTATGTCTGAGCTCCATCCCACTGCTTTGATATTCTGACTCACTCTTCGGGACAAAACATCATATACTTTGAGCAGCTCTCTATTTCTACGGTTCATTTAGTGCAGCAACGTTAACATTTACAGTAATTACAAACCCTCAAAGGGAAACATCCAAGGCAATAGCATGGAGCACTGTGGGGGTACTATGGTAACTGGCAGGTCATTATGGTCTGGAGGCCTCAGACCAAACAAGATTAGATTGGGGTCAAATACAAGAATTTTACTATTATTGTATAGGAGGTTAAGCTTTTCCACCCACCCTGAACAGTCCCGCACAGTCTCATATGTTCCAATTAACCTCAGCAAACAGTGCCCAGACTTAATAATGGCATTAGAGTTAAAGCGTGTTTCCTGTAGCAGACCGTTACTTGACAATTACTAGACCATTACAGAGACTTCATGTCTCGGAAAACTATTCTTTGCATCCTGAAATAAACACTGCTTACATGTGCATTCATGCTTTTGTTTTCCTCTCCTAAAAATAAATATTCGCAATCCCATGGTTTCACCACGGAAGTCCCACAAGACGCCGATGAAGTACTATGAAAATATGTTCCGAATTAGTGAATCCAAAGCCAGATTTAGTACGCTTGTATGTTAATAAAGACAAAGTGTATACAGACTCGTCTATTTGAAACATGCCTCCACAACACTCCAGAAAACAAAATAGATATGATCACAAAAAAAAAAAGATAAACTAACTGTGATTCATGATGATTCATAACATGTGATTCATGAGCAAAAAAGAAAGAGATGTGGTGGATTAAAAAACGTAGTGATATTCGTCCAATATTTGAGCTTTTTGACTAATATTTAGAATCACTTTGCCGATAAGCAAATCTTTTCCCTTGCTGTTTTCAGTTTGAGTGAATAAAAATGTGTAAATAAATAAATTGTATTTTAGAAATTTAGCACACATCTCGTTTGCTACACATATCATGTGTAGTTTTCGTTTCACATAAAAAACCTCTTAAATGATAACAAATGTTATTCTGTACTTTAAAAAAATAATATATGTTTTTCAGCTGTGATCACAGTAAAACAAAAGAGTAGATCATGAAGCTATTTAACAGGCTGAAAGTTGTCATTTTTAAAGGTTTGTTGTACTGTGTTTTACATTTTTGCCAGTTATAAATTGTTTTGTACTTCATAACAGTTTTACGGATTCAATATTTCTGAAAAGCAATTAAATTAGCAATAACATATTTTAACTCAATAAAGCATTTCATATTTCAATAAATTTGCTGAATTACCTTTCAAAAGTTTGGGGTCATTAAGACTTTTTAATGATTTTGAAAGAAGTCTCTTATGCTCACCACAGCAGCATTTATTCCATCAAAAATACAGTAAAATCAGTAATATTGTTAAATATTCTGACTATTTAAAATAACTGTGTTCTTTTTGAATATGTTAAATATGTGATGCAAATCTGAATTTTCAGCATCATTACTCCAGCCTTCAGTGTCACATGATCCTTCAGAAATCATTTTAATATGCTGATTGATTTTGTGCTCAAGAAACATTATAATTACCAGTGTTAAAAACAGTTGTGTTGCTGCTTCATATTTTTGTGGAAACCATGATGCTTTTTTCAGTATTCTTTGATGAATAAAAACATTTAAAAGAACATTTATTTGAAAGAGAAATCTTTTGTAAAATAATCAATATCTTTACTGTTACATTTGAACAATTTAATGCGTTCTTGGTGAATAAAAGTATACATTTCTTTAAACTGACCCTAAACTTTTGAACATCTGTGACAACATGCATTGCTTCTTCCCAGTATATACACATTTATAGTTTGCTAGATATCAGAATCAGGCATTGGAAAACTCAACTCATTGGTTCTATTCAAGATGACTATTCTAGACCTTATGTAGAACTTGAGGTGTCCAGTGTTACCTGTTGCTGTATAATTTTCACTGAAGTCCCATTGAGCCTGTAGTGAATCCAGAGGGTTATTTTCAATGACAACGGCTGAACTGTTCCTCCAGTAGCCACAATCTTGAAATAGAGAAACACAGTGTGATAATTTATACATAAATGTATATTGGATCAAACAAATTCACAAAGACCTATAAAACATCTTCCATTGACGAAAAAATTTTAGGCTACCTGAAGCAAGGGATGGATCTCTCTCCGCAATTTCTGAAAAGAGCACCTCCACTACACCGTCCTCTGGAAATCTTGGGTCTTGAATGGAGACAAAAAGCAAACGATGACTTAAAAGACGACTCTGCACAGCAATGTGGGAACATCAACACACATGAGTTCAATGACAGTTGATGTATCTGTGACTTGTAAGCACGCTTGCCACAGCCATGTGACAATTTTCGCTTCTGTCCATCTACAGTACATTATGGTTGTCTTGATTGTGTAAGGTTTCCCATTGTGTAAGGAGCAAAAGTGTTTGTGTAAAGAGTTAAGTTGTCTGTCTGTTTCTCAGATCTGCTTGGGCCACCATGCGTCTTGCCTGTCATTATTTACTAAAAACATTCGGCTCGCTCACACGCTCAATCACGAACCCTCTCACACACCAGGAAACACCAACCTGCATTCAAAATAATGAAGTTCAAACATATGTTGGCCCCAAACCGTATGGAATACAGACAGAGCTTTTCTCAGAGCCAACATTGAACTAACTATGAACATTTTCCAACAACATTTGTCGACCACATTTCTGGTACAAATACTTTCAGTAATCAATTTGAACAATGTATCTATTATTTTATCAGTCCCACTTTATATGAAGTGTCTTTATCTACCATGTACGAACATATAAAATAACCATTTGATTGAACGCATTTATTGCTTACGTGTATTTACATTGTACTTATATTTTAAAAAAAACCTGCATGTAATTATAATCTATAATTACACTGTTGACCTTTGCCTTACCCTTTAACCAACCTTTAACCTTAAACATACCACCAAACCTGTCCCGTACCTTACCCGTATCCCACCTCAATAGCAGCAAAAGTGTTTTGCAATACAACATGAACACAATAATTACATTGTACCTAATATAAAGCGTGACCATTTTGCCTTTTGACTGAACATTTTTGTGCTACATACAAGATAAATGTCATTTGGTTTGTTATTTTGCTAATGCAAATACTTTCTTAGATTTTTATCTTCAAATATTTTTTGGCCAGCTTTGTGTGCGCGATGATTTTTATCAAAAAAAAAATTGTGGGTACCTTTGATGGCATGATCAAGGTCTTGTTTCTGCAAGGAAAGTTGGTCTCCAGACAGAGCGGCAGTGTGAAACTGCACGCGAAACACTGTCTCATTAGTCCTCACGGAAACATTTTTATGATAACAGGCAATCTGCAGAGAAAAAAGAAATGAAGATGATACAGTATGCAGTTTTCAAAAGATTAGTGTAAAAAAACAAACATGTTTTGGACAAAGAAAATGTCCTCACTAGGTGGTTGTCATATTTCACTATATAAGTGAGGACATTTGGCCCTCACAAGTATAGCCAAAAAGCTTCTTTTTTTTTGTGGGATCTAGTGTTTTGCACTTGTTTCTGTGGTTTAGGGATAGGGGTCAGGTTAGATCAGTGGTTCTCAAACTTTTTTGGTCACGCCCCCCTTTAAACCTCTGACTACCAAATAATTTCACAAAAATGATAAAAAACTGGATTTTTTAAATTGAATTTTTTTTAAAAAATTTAAATTGATGCAATGAAAAACACCTGCAATAGTTTCACTTTGTAATGTCATTGAATCATTGAAAAATATAACAGTAAGAGAGATTAATAGATCAGAATAACTTTTAATTTAAATAAATAAAAAATGTTCGCTGAAGAGGTGCTTTTCTGGCGCCCAACTTCAATGTCGGGTTTTTTCAGACGGTGACAAGTTAGAGGACGATTAATTAGCGTTCTGTGCCACTTTATAAAGGCAGAGCGCCAACCACTATTCACGCTCTTGAATGCCATTGCAACGACAGTTCTCTTACGAGAGTATCTCTCGTACTGCGTAATAGCTTACGCTAGGGGAAAAACTCTTTTCCGCGAGATATTGAAGCCAAAAATTATCCTTAATTTTTTATTAATGTAAAACGCTTTGCAGCAGCAAGCATACATAGGCGAAACAGCTCGCGCGCCTATTGGTTGCTCTGCAGCAAATGCAGCAGCCTATCGAGAGAGACTCTGCGTGACGTAATGACCAATGGGGGCAATTCGCGCCCATATCGTCACGTCCCGCCAGAAGGGGCGTGGTCTCACCCTATAAATATGCTCGTTAGGCTGATACAAGCTGATTTTTACCTCTTCAGCGAAGCACACGCATCGCTGGATCCGGAGTGAGAAGCCGCGCCGTCGAAGCAAGCCTTTCAGCGGGACGAGCTCTGGAGTCGCTGGCCTCGCCGCCTTCAACTGCCGTACCTGCTGCGCTTTCCGGCGTTCTATATCCTTTCATACTCTGTGTGTATTTACTCTGTTGAGAGTGTTTGCTCGCTTACTTGACGCGACTCACACTTCTCTCACAAAAAGAGCTGTGTCTTTTTAAAGATGCCTTCCTGTGGCTCGTGCCGCGCCCCGCTCAGCGATGGAGACCGGCACGTCATCTGTGTTTCCTGCCTGGGTGAGGATCACGCGGCTCTCGCGCTCGCTGACGGCGGATGCCCTCATTGCGAGTTTTTGCCCATGGTGACTCTGAGGACTCGCCTGGCATCATTCTCCGAGCCTTCACCGCAGCCCGCCGTGGTGCCGCGCCGCAAGAAGCGCCGCGCCCAGCGCGCTCCCGAGCTTTCTCCAGCCCGCCAAAGCTCGCCGGTTCGCCCGCCAGCTTCGCCGGCTTCGCTCGAGTCGCTCACTGACGGACAACGGCCGCCGCCTGCCGCCGCGTCCATCCACGAGTTTGACGAACCCACCGAGGCGTGTTCTCTTCTGGCATCCGATAGTGAGGATTGGGCGAGCTCCGTGGATCTCCCCTCCGCTAGCGTTTCCCGCCAGACCACTGGTAAGAGAGCCGGCATTGAGACTGAGCTGATGCGTCTGCTCTCTCAGGCCGTGGGAAGCATCGGCCTCGACTGGGAGGCGCCCGCGCAACCGCCGCGCAACAGGCGAGCTCTGTGGACCTCCGCCTTCTGTCCGCGAGTCGTCAAGGAAACGGGCCAGCATCAAGACCGCGAGCCCTAAAAACCGCGGCTAGCTTTCTTTACGTTATAAGAAATCTACCCCGCCCCCCATGGGCGTGCGTCACCGGCAAATGAGAAAAGAGTGTGTTTTAGTCCCCGCCGAGGCCAGACTAATCTCCATTTCTCAAACATTTCTCAGCTCCTAGTTTGAGCGGCTGAAAATGTCATTATTGCAGCAATGAGCCTGTTGTATAACACGCACACCTGCATATAAACGCCGACACACACAAAACTGTGATGACGCTCTCTTATCTGCTTGCGCTAGTGTAGTTCTCCCTGTGGCCCAGTGGCAGAACCTGAAGCTTTCACGCGAGAGACCCGTGTTCGATCCCGGCTCTCGCAGCAGATAAAAATTTAGTCTCGCCGCGGCCAGACTTCCACCGAAACTTTTCGCTCGTTCAGTTCCAGAAAATGCGACTGTTCCAGTGTATTTTGCAGTAAACAAGCTGGTACCACGGCCCGCTTGCCTGCACATAAAGGCCGTTTCCATGGCGACCCAGAAAAATCATGTAATCTTTGTATTTCTGGTTTTCCGGCCACAGCCGATGGTGTTATAAGTGTAATAAAATGCTCACAGCCCAGTGTTCATTTCTACACACAAACACAGCCCGCCACGGTACAGGGCTCGCACAAATGAAATCGACGCATGTCAATTGTGTATTAAATGTAGTGAATGTGCCCACAACCCAGTGCCCACAAACACTACCACGGTTTCTGTAAAACGAAACCAACACAAGTCTTCCTAGCCTCCTAGGAAATCGGTGTTTCAGTCTCGCCGTGGCCAGACTTCCACTGAAATTTTCGCTCGTTCAGTTCCAGAAAATGTGACTGTTCCAGTGTATTTTGCAGTAAGCAAGCCAGTACCATGCCCGCTTGCCTGCACACAAATGCTGTTCCCACGGCGACCCAGATAAATCACATAAATGGTGTATTTTCTGGTATTCCGGCCACAGCCGATGGTGTTATGAGTGTATTGAAAATGCCTACAACCCAGGGCTCATTTCTACACACAAACACAGCCCGCAAAAATGCAGGGCTCGCACAAACAATCCGGCCACGGCCGATGGTGTTATGAGTGTTGTAAGAATGCCCACCCAGTGCCCATTCCCACACCCAGACACAGCCCGCCACGGTGCAGGGCTAGCACAAATAAAATCGACTCAGGTCGATTGTGCAAACAATGTAGTAAACGCGCCCATGTCACCATGCCCGCTCACACTACAGGCTGCGTGTCCCTTGGTTTCTGTAAAAACGAAACCAACACACATTCAGTCGGCCATGACCGACAATGTTTTCAGTGTAATAAATGTGCCCGCAGCCCCGCGCCCACATTTTCTCACAGACACGCCGATTCCTACGGGATCTCCCCCGCTCGCTTTTTCTGCACAATCTGCCATAAAAAAGCTGAGCGCGGCCAGGCCGCCCGCTGTGATCAGCGCGCCCCCCGCCTCGAACGCTGTAAACACGGTGTTGTGTTCCCAGTATGCCCGGGCTCTCGAGCTGCCGTTTTGTCGCGGCCGCCCGGATTTCATTCTGCCTCTAGCTATTCACGCAGATGCGTGGTCAAAGCTTCCCGGGGTATCAGAATGGGTGCTGAACACTATAAAGAGAGGCTATTCGCTACAATTCGCTCGACACCCGCGCCGTTATACGGCGCGTGTCGAAACTACGGTGAAAAACGAAGTGTCTCATCTACTTCGTGCCGAGATAGCGAAACTACTGAGCAAAGGGGCTATAGAACCTTTATCTCAGGCTCAGAGCGAAGGGGGCCTATACAGCAGATATTTTCTGGTACCGAAAAAGGATGGGGGTCTCAGACCCATTTTAGATCTACGACAGCTGAACAGAGTGCTTGTGAAACGCCAGTTCAGAATGCTTACGACCAGGAAAATCCTCGCGCAAGTGCGCCACGGGGACTGGTTTATGTCGATAGATCTGAAAGACGCCTATTTCCAAATACAAATAGCGTCCCATCACAGGCGATTCTTGAGATTCGCCTTCGAGGGCCAGGCATATCAATACACAGTCCTGCCGTTCGGCCTGTCCCTAGCACCTCGTACATTTACGAAGTGCATGGACGCGGCGCTCGCACCCCTGAGACTTCAGGGCATGCGAGTCCTGAACTACTTGGACGATTGGCTGATTCTGGCTCGATCACGATCGGAGCTCATAGAACACAGGGCCGCATTACTCGAGCACCTCGAGGAGCTGGGCCTCACAGTCAATTGGGCGAAGAGCTCACTGTCTCCCAGTCAGAAAATTTCCTTTCTGGGAACCGTGTTGGACTCGCTGTCCATGACAGCACGCCTGTCACCAGAGCGCGGGCTAAATATTCAGCGCGGCGCAAAATCCTTCCGCCACGGCGCGATAGTTCCGCTCAAAAGGTTTCAGAAAATGCTGGGGCTGATGGCCTCAGCAGCCTCTGTACTCCAGTTGGGCTTGCTCCGCATGCGCCCACTGCAGATGTAGCTGAAAGCGCGGGTTCCACCCAGGGCATGGACAGCGGGTCTGTTTCGCCTCAGGGTCGACCTTCAGTGTGTTTCAGCTCTGGAACCTTGGAAAATAACCGACTGGTATCAGTCAGGTGTGAGTCTGGGGACCGCTTCGAGTGTGAAGGTGGTGTCTACGGACGCCTCCACCTCGGGGTGGGGAGCGCTGCTCGAGGGCAGACCGCTAGCTGGCCTGTGGTCAGAACGGGAAAAGCTCCTTCACATAAACTGCTTGGAGATGATAGCAGTCGACAAAGCGCTACGGCGTTTTTGTCCCCAGGTAACAGGCCACCACGTCTTGGTCCGGTCGGACAACATGTCAGTGGTGGCATACATAAATCGCCAGGGCGGCGTCAGGTCACGAAACCTTCACAGGCTGACGGAACGCCTCCTGGTCTGGGCTCAGCACAACCTGCTCTCACTGAGAGCAGCACACGTGCCTGGTCACCTGAATGTGGGACGAGACAGACTGTCCAGGAACAATGTTCCAGCAGGGGAATAGTCGCTGCACCCGCAGACGGTCCAGCTGCTGTGGAAAACGTTCGGCAGAGCACAGGTGGACCTATTCGCGTCCCACGAAAACGCTCATTGCCCGGAGTTTTTCTCGAAAAGCAAGGACGCGCTGGCTCATCTTTGGCCCCGCTGCCCCCTATATGCTTTTCCTCCTGTCTCGCTCCTGCCTCAGGTGTTGGAACGAATCAGGGAGAACGGATGCCCAGTGCTGCTCGTAGCTCCGCTCTGGACAAACCAGACGTGGTTCCCTGCCCTGATGCAGCTGACCAGCACTGCCCCATGGCCTGTACCATTGAGGAGAGACCTCCTCTCTCAGGCGGAGGGCTCGATTTGGCACCCTCGCCCGGAGTTGTGGTCCCTGCACGCATGGGCCATCAACGGGTACCCGCTAGCCTCCCAGAAGGAGTGTTAAACACGATCGCGCAGGCTAGAGCTCCGTCTACCAGGCGGCTCTACTCCTCGAAATGGTCTGTTTTCTCTGCATGGTGTCAAGCCCAGAGCTTTTCACCTGTGGAATGCGGGGTTTCGGAAGTACTTTCATTCCTTCAAGAGCTACTGGATAAGGGCAGGACCCCATCCACGCTCAAAGTATATGTGGCGGCCATAGCAACGTTTGCAAAACCGGTGTCTGGCCAGTCGCTGGGGAAAAACGACTTAGTCGTGCGTTTCCTTAGGGGAGCTCGGAGGCTGAACCCTCCCAGGCCCCCTTCAGTCCCGGCGTGGGACCTTTCCACGGTCCTGGAGGCCATGAAAGGCGCCCCGTTCGAGCCAATCCAGCTGGTGGACATGAAACACCTGTCGTTCAAAACAGTGTTTCTCATGGCTCTCGCTTCAGTGAAGCGCATAGGGGACTTACAGGCGCTTTCAGTAAGCGCGTCGTGTATGGAGTTTGGGCCTAATGACTCGAAGGTCATTCTCAAACCAAAGCACGGGTATGTCCCGAAATCCCTCAATACACCGTTCAGGGCCCAGGTAATTTCCCTGTCCGCCCTTCCGGTTCTCAGTGAGGAGGAGGATGCGAGTCTCCTTTGCCCCGTCAGGGCATTGAGAGCTTATGTGTCACGCTCGTCGGTTTTCAGACAGACGGAGCAGCTTTTTGTTTTGTTTGGCGGGCGTTCCAAGGGACTCGCCGCCTCAAAACAGAGCCTATCCAGATGGATAGTGGATGCCATTGCGCTCGCTTACTCTGCGAAGGGCCTACAGTGCCCCTTGGGTGTCAGGGCGCACTCCACGAGAGGCGTGGCCTCTTCGTGGGCATGGTCGAGCGGGGTTTCCCTGCAAGATATCTGTACGGCCGCGGGCTGGGCCTCGCCGTCTACATTTATAAAATACTATAACCTGGAGGTACCCGCCTTACAAGCTAAGCTTTTGGCGGTCTAAAATTCAGTGCTATCTGCCCCGCTGTGCGGCCCAGATGCTGAGTTTACTGCAGCCCCATGAGTGTTGACACACGTATGGCCACCCAGATCAGGCTGAAAGCTTTCACCCTGGCTGCGCGTTTTATTGTCATATGATAGCCCCGCTGGGTGCTTTTTTATAGGGAATGACGCTTCCAGCCTCTCTTCCTCCACTCTATGTGAGTTTATGGTGATTATGCACTACATGAGCCCTGGGCTTCGGCCCCCGGGACTTTGGTGTTGGATCCCTGTACGCACGGCGTGTTGCATTGTGTTCCCCTAGCGTAAGCTATTACGCAGTACGAGAGATACTCTCGTAAGAGAACGTACTCGGTTACTAACGTAACCTCGGTTCTCTCTAGAGAGGGAACGAGTACTGCGTATCTTGCCGTGCTTGGAATACGCTCTGGTTCGCTTCAGCGATAAAAACCAGCTTGTATCAGCCTAACGAGCATATTTATAGGGTGAGACCACGCCCCTTCTGGCGGGACGTGACGATATGGGCGCGAATTGCCCCCATTGGTCATTACGTCACGCAGAGTCTCTCTCGATAGGCTGCTGCATTTGCTGCAGAGCAACCAATAGGCGCGCGAGCTGTTTCGCCTATGTCTGCTTGCTGCTGCAAAGCGTTTTACATTAATAAAAAATTAAGGATAATTTTTGGCTTCAATATCTCGCGGAAAAGAGTTTTTCCCCTAGCGTAAGCTATTACGCAGTACTCGTTCCCTCTCTAGAGAGAACCGAGGTTACGTTAGTAACCGAGTACGTTTTCGGGGGGCTTTTCGGGGGGGGGGGGGGGGGGGGGGGGTGTGTACAGGTTTATATTACATTGGGTCCCCATCAGGGAAATTGGTTAATAAACATACTTGATGTTTTTTTTTGAAAATGTAAAAATGCAGAAAGTTTTCTGTGATGGGTAGGGCTAGTGTAAGGGGATAGAATATACAGTGTGTACAGTATGAAAATAATTGTCTATGGACAATTCATGTCCATAAAACATGAAAACACAGTGAGTGAGTGAGTGAGTGAGTGAGTGAGTGAGTGAGTGAGTGAGTGAGTGAGTGAGTGAGTGAGTGAGTGAGTGAGTGAGTGAGTGAGTGAGTGAGTGAGTGAGTGAGTGAGTGAGTGAGTGAGTGAGTGAGTGCCAACCACTAGAGTGAGTGAGTGAGTGAGTGAGTGAGTGAGTGAGTGAGTGAGTGAGTGAGTGAGTGAGTGAGTGAGTGAGTGAGAGAGAGAGAGCCACGTCTCACCATGAAATCACCATTGATCATCTGTGGGGGTTCCAGAATAAAACACACACTGTCCGTCTGACCTACGGCAACCTGACTGAGAGTTATACACAAGCACTAAATATACACATATTCTAAATATAATCACATGGATAAACATGATGATACACAATACGCACAGCATTTTACAAAATATACTTTTTAATATTATATTTATATATCATATCCAGTGTCTTACTGCACTCCTGATGTGTATATTGTCTGCGTGCCATGATACACTCTGATAAACAGCTGACACACTGAAAACAAACAAACCCAGACAAAAAAATTGTATTACACTTGTTTAATAGTTCAAGTTAGGTTAACATTTTTAGCATTTCAAGTTGTATAAATAAAATAAAACTTTTTTAAAAAAACTGCTTAAAAATAGTATTAATGTTAATAAAACAACTTTCATTTCCAAAAAAAAGTCTGTCATCATTTACACACATTTGCTCATTTCATTCCAAACCTGTTTGACATCCTTTCTTCTGTAAAACACAAAAGAAGATATTTTGAAGATATTTTTGTTAATGATCTTGTGTTCGACAGAAGAAAGAACGTCATACAGGTTTAGAACGACATGAGAGTGAGTAAATGATTGACAGAATTGTCATTTTTGGGTGAACTAATAACTCAAGATTACTGATGTATTTTTCTCCAGAGAAGAATTTTAGAAGATTTTGAACTATTAATGTTCATGAGAAATATTTAAGATATGAAATGGGGTGATGAATACTGAAATGATTTGGAAACTAAAAACACTATTTCACTTGTAACTTAAATGACTGGATGTAAGGTATTGGTGTTTTCCTCACCTGTAGGGTGGAAGTCAGGAATGGGATGGATATGAACGCGGTGGATGAAGAGAGGGGAAGGGTTTATGTGGATCTTGTGAGCAAGCAGCCTGCCAAACACCTGCACATACCTGAACCATCCACAAACACCTCAGTCACTCATACTGACACCAGACAATAATAAATCAAGCCTCACAACAACTTCAGATGTTGAAAACAAAACAGCAAAAAAGCATCAGTCTGGTCTTAACTGGCAATTATCAGCCTTTTAAAAACAAAAGGATTTAGGCGGAAGAAAGAATGCATCAATATTTTAAAGGGTTATTTCACCCCAAAAAAATTGAATTCTGTCATTAATTACTCACCTTCGTGTTTTTCCAAACCTGTAAGACTTTCATTCATCTCGGTTACAAATGAAGGTATTTTAATGAAATCTGAGAGCTTTCTGTCCCTCCTTTGACAGCTACGCAACTACTACTTTCAAGCCCCAGAAAGGTAGTTAAAAGACATTATTAAGTAAATAATCCATGTGACTCCAGTGGTTTAACCTCAATTCTATAAAGCGACGCGAGTGATTTGCAAAAAAAAAAAAAAAAAAAAAACATGATTTACCACTGTATTTACACAATATTAATCGTCAATGTGTTCACGAGAGCACCACGACACATGCGAGTTGTGTTGACACGTTGTAGATTAATATTTTGTAAATACAGTGGTAAATTATCTTGTTTTTTTGCGCAAAGCACTCGTGTCGCTTCATAAAATTGATGTTAAACCACTGGAATCACATGGGTTACTGTAATGATGTCTTTACTACCTTTCTAGAGCTTGAAAGTGGCAGTTGCGTAGCTGTCAATGGAGGGACGGAAAGCTCTCAGATTTCATCAAAAAGATCTTCATTTGTGTTCTGAAAATGGACGAAAGTCTTACGGGGTTCGAACAACATGAGGGTGAGTCATTAATGGCAGAATTTTCATTTTTGGGTGAACTTACCCATTACACCAAACAAGATAAAGGTGTAAAAAGTGTTACTGATTCTGAAACCTGAGAAAAAAAAAGAAAAAAAACATTTCTTAACATAATTTACTGCTATTCTGGGTGCGCCACATTATCAAAGAGAATACATAGCTTCTTTACAGTGTTGCCAAAAACATCTTCTTTGTGTTGTTCCAGTAACAGATCAGAGCTGAATATTTATGTTGCGATTTTTAAAGTTTTACAATAACTCATTTTACTGAAAAGTGTTTCTAGAGTCAATAGAGCTGGGAGAGCATAAGGCAAGGGAAATACACTAAACATTAGGGAAAGGAGTTTAGAGTAAAAACTCTTCCTCAGTTTGCACGTGCGTGAGGGGTGATGATGGGTGCTGGCTTTTAGGATGATGTAAAAAAAAAAAAGAAAATCAGTACCAAAGTGTAAATGAAGATGTTTCAGAGAAAAGGGAAGTGGGAATAATGTCAGGACGTCCAGATTGCATAGGGGGATTTCCTCTCGTGCGTGACCCTGAACCACGGTCCAGAGTGAAACCTTCACTCGTGAGTCGTGGCAGACTGCTGAGTGTCCAAAAGCCATAACATGACCAACACCTCAGTATGTTTTAAGAAGACAAACTACAGATTTCATTTGTAACACTTCTTCACAGTGGAAATGTGTATAAAGTAGGGGGAGAAGATGGATCATTTGGTAAGCATGTGTCAAAAGCAAGTGCAAAATTTTCCACATGACCATATAGCATACTACCTTTCAAAAGTTTGGGGTCAGTAAAATGTTTCAAAAGTCTCTTATATGCTCACCAAGTGACAAAAATACAGTAATATTGGGAAAAAATATTGCAATTATTCTATTTGAATACATTTTAAAATGTAATTTATTCCTGTGATGACAAAACTGAATTTTCAGCATCATTACTCTTCAGTGTCACATCATCCTTCAGAAATCGCTCTAATATTCAGATTTGGGTTACACTTTATTTTAGTAATTACTATAGTAACTACATGCAAAGAAAGAGGACACTAAAATAAAGTGTTACCCTGATTTGAATTATCAGATTTTAGAATTTCATAATTAGAATAATCAGAAATCAAGCTAATAAGAAAATGTTCTTATTATTTACATTGTCGAAAACAGTTGTGCAACTTTTTATATATTTTATACATATTTTTCAAGATCAAAAGATCAGCATTTATTTTAAACATAAATCTGGTGTAACATTTAATGCATCCTTGCAAAATAAAAGTATTAAATTCTAAATTCTAAAATCTAATAACTTTACTGATCACAAACAATAATTAGGCAAATTGTGAATTATTATATTAAGATTTTTTTCCCAATATAGTAGCAGTAGGGTAAAGTGTATCAGATGGTTCTTGTTCATTTCCTTTTATACCCAACTCTCCCCTTCTGTGTACTGGAATAAGGTTAATAAAAGTGAATGCATAAACAAATGAGCCTTGCCTTTTCTGAGATGGAGTCATGAGGTTAACCATTTTATCACTGCAGAACTTCTTCATGGAGTAGAGATCTAATGCATGTTCCTCACTAGGTACAAGAGAACATGAAACAGGTCACAAATTAATGTACAAACCTATCAAATCTATTTGTTTAGCCACTTGTGCAATCAACTAACATACATGCCACAAAATGCCATTCAAAATAAATTCACAACACTTTCATATATTTAAATATAGACTGATGCGAAAGGGAGCTATTATGATACACTTCTGCTTTATGACAGTATTCGAAGTCTAACAATCAGCCTCTGATTGAGCTGCGTCTTTAGGGAGGGATCTTATTATAGGTCTTCAAGGGAGTGACAGTTCTCCCAAAAAAGAAAGTTCTGTCATGTTGTTCTAAACCAGGTGTAGGCAAGTTCGGTCCTAGAGAGCCGCTGTCCCCAACTCTGAAAAAAAAAACCTTACCTGCCTATAACCTGAAGACATTGGCTGAATCCGAAATCGCCCCCTAAACCCTTAATCACTATTCCCTAAGTTAGTCCACTAATACAGTTCACTTGAAGGAGTGAATGAAAACCAGTGAGATAATTCGGACAGCCGTTGAGCATACATCGGCTGTCCACTCCTTATTGCGGTGCAATGTGGGATAGAATGAGTGAGTGCACTCAATTACATCCACTATGGTTTCGGACACCACTACAAATGGCTGTCCCTTCAAATAATGCCCTATTTGAGGGTGTAGGGGGCGCTTTCGGATTCAGCCATTGATTAGTTTGTTCAGGTGTGTTTGATTAGGGTTGGAGCTAAACTCTGCAGGACAGCAGCTCTCTAGGACCAAACTCGCCTATCTGTGTTCTAAACCCATTTGACTTCCGTTCCTCCTTGGAAAACGAAAATAAAAACTACGAAGAATGGTTGCTCTTATAATCCTTCCCCACCAGTGAGTTTTTAACTTGAGAATCTCTGCAACTGGATAACTGAACAAATCATTCAGACTGGATTTGTGAAGTGGTTCAACCAATTCATTGAAAAGATCCAAATCAAAACAATGATTGGTAAAAAAAACTGGACGTTGCTCATGAAACTCTCAGAATCAGTATTGTCAGTGAATAATGACTTAAATTCAAATCTCTTTCTCACACAAAGCTATTTTATGAACTCAGAAGACCTGAAATATAGGGCCAGATTTACTAAACATGGTAAATTAGTGCGAGAGCGCAATTCCAAAAAAGTGCAGATGGGAGAGGAAAGTTCTCCGCGTGATTTACTGATGACACAAATTAAAGAACACAGATGCAGTCAGATTATTTTCATAATGACCAACACAAGAGCAACGTAAATTAGAGTCTGGTTTAAGACATGCTTTTTGGGCAGTAAATAATGGCGGAAACACCAGTAAATCACCTTGCATGATCTATTTAAAGGTGCTCTATGTAACTTTTCTACTAAAATGAATCTTTTTTTTATTGCCTGTGTGTGAAGGGGTTGTAATCACACATTAAAATGATCCACTTGTCGAGTTTTGCTATTACCTCTGAAGGCCAGTATTCCTATTTCTATATGAAGTCTCCGGGTCGGATTTACCGCGAAATCCAACGGATGTGACGTGCATGCGCGCTCCCGAGCCTCTCTCCTTATATACAGTCTATTGTAGACGGTCAGGGAGTTACGTCCGGTTAAAGGCGCCCGTTTTTCGGCTTATATCTCAGTCAATCTTTGATCAATATTCCCAAGACTCTAATCGTTCGTAGTGCTGGACGGGGCCTTTCGAACGAGCCCACCCCCGAGGTCCAACTCGCCCGGCTCCCCGAGTTATAGCGGTTCGAAAGCGGGGGTCCCAGCGAACGGCGATCCGGTAGGGGGCATCCCCGAGGCCCGCCTCTCTAGCGTTCGGGCAAGGGTTCCCCTGGGACCTCCTCCCCCGAATTTGAGCTCTCTGGGTCTTTGCGTTCCAGAGATACGAGCGATTTTCTTCTGAGATCGTGACGTCACCGGCATCCGCAATTTTGCAGCGCGCCCGATGGTTTTCTGCTAATATCTCCGCGAAAACACCACAAAAACTATGGAACTTATATGGTTCTTTTCAGCTCGACTAGATGGTCCCAACGAGCTCGGTGCTCGCTGAATCCGTCTAGTATTCGCCGAGATATTTGCGTAATAGACGGTATTGTCTATGAGTTCGAGCACGAGCCGCTCTTGTAAAATTTGGTTGCAATCTGAAACATCACCACTAGAGGCCGCTAAAAGTTACATAGAGCACCTTTAAATAGTCTCCTCCCATAAATTTTGCGTCTTGAAGGGAAACTTCTACAAATGCAATAAGGTCAGTCGCAAAAAAAACCCTGTCCGAGCCTTTTCAGCGCTTATTTTTCACTGCGTGTCTTTAGTAAATCGTGACAGTAGTTTTTTAATGCCAAAAGAGGGTTTGCACTGGCGCAAGCTATTAGTAAATCGGGCCCATAGTGTAGGCTATAATCCATATAGACTACTTTTTATTGTGCATTTGAGTGCTTTTCAAAGCTTGAAAGCTCCAGTGGCCATTTATTATAATCACACAGAAAATCATACAGGTTTGGAACGACATGAGGGTAAGTAAATCCTAATAGTAACAATTGTCATTTTTGTGGTGAACTTTCCCTTTAAGCAGCTTTTCTGAGAAGGCAATTGTCTTATAAAGATATTTTGACTTGTTAACAAAGGATATGAATTAAGTTGTACCTGGTGGAAACATTAGATAGTTGGATGTAAGAGGATATTACCACACCCACCCTGTCTTTGCTGCCCTATATGAAAGAGACAGGAGAATGTTAACCAAGTGTGACATTCCTATAGGACGCAGGGATAAATAATGGACTTTTAACCTGAGAATAAAGTGCAAATAACTTTAAATCTCACTTTGCAGTGCAGCAGCAGCACATTTTCAGGATGCGCATTAAGCCAGTTGTTCATGTTTTTACACAGAGAACACAGCAGATGGAGTGATGGAGCGTGACTCTCCGCCCAGCCCAAATCCACCACCTAACAGTCAGAGATGTGAGCCAACAGTTATACATATACTGCCGTTCAAATGTTTGGGGTCAGTTTGAGTTTTCAACACTGATAAGAAGAAATTTCTTCAGCAGCAAATCAGCATAGAGTGATTTCTGAAGGATCATGTGACACTGAAGACTGGAGTAATGATGCTGAAAATTCAGCTTTGATCACAGAAATAAATGACATTTTAAATATATTCAAACAGAAAACTTATTTTAAATTGTAAGTTTAAAAAGTTTAAAAGTTATTTTTAAAAATACGTTTCAGCCTTGGTGAGCAAAACATGTTTTCAAAAACATTAAAAATGACCCCAAAGTTTTGAATGGCAGTGCACATTCCATCACACATCTGTAACGTCAGTCACATGACACATTTTAACTTTACCCTGTGATTCATTCTGCTGAGATCGTCACTGTGTTCGGATAAGTTGATGACCTGCGTGCAGGAAAATAAAGATTTTGTTCCACGTGTCCCCAAGAGTAACACTCTGACACAGTCAGTCAACAGACACACAGAGACATGTGATGTGTTTGTTTTTCTCACCATGTATTGATCAGCATGTTTGGACTGCAGCATCTGCGTGATGCTGCGCAGGTTGTGCCGGTACGTCTGCTCTGCGCAGGATTGGTGGAATGTGACACCAATGATGCGCTCCGTAACGTAGTTCAGGTCAAATTCATATCCCTCCGCCATCACAGTGGTGTTCCCTCATGTGAGGAGATCTGCAGAGAGGATGAGACTGGATTCAGTTAGGACTCTTTACAATTTTGGCATGTAGGGATGAGCAAATCTGCAAGGATCCATGGAAGAGCGGCACTGGTTGGAACTACAGGAAAAAGACAGTTTCTAAGACATGCAGAACTTTTTGCATCAATTAATTTCCATATAAATCTTTATGTTAAACTGCAACTTTAATATATGAAAATCTGTAGGTTCCGAGTGGTTTTAGACCACAATTATTTATTAGTATGGTGTAGAGCCTCCTTTTTCAGCCAATACAGCATCAATTCGTCTTGTTTTTTTTTGGAAACTGATATATATATATTTTTTTTCAATGCTCTTATTAAAAAGTTCAAAAGAACAGAATGTATAGGATAAATATAGTTTTGTAACAATTTAAATGACTTTATCTAAATGTCTGTCACTTTTATTTAATCCATCCTTGCTGAATAAAAGCAAAAAGAAGAAAAAGAAAAGAAAATCTTACGGGCCCCAAACTTTTGAGAGGATCATTTAAAAAAGAAGCATTTAAAAATACATGCATAAATGAAACTGAAACCACAGTCTGAATAAGCAACCACAGTTCCCTCATCAAGGACTCAGAGTCACAAGATAAAAATATTTAGCTTGGACACATTCTCTCTTTCACACCAAGGATGCTTCCTCTATTCTTTTCATTCAGTATCTCTCTTCCTCTAGAAAAAGAAAAGACCAGTTTGGCTCATATTACTACTGCACTTCAGGCTACAATATATGGGATCAGTGTCAGAAATAATGCTTTTATAAAGTTCAAATGAATAAAAAAAAGACCTCTAACACATGTAGCGCACAAGACTACACAGCTTACAATACATAAACGCATGACAGCCAGTGAGTCTCTTAAATGACATTTGTCTGACCCCTGTCATGTGATGGTGGAGAGGCAAAACAGATCCACTGAACTGAAGTGAGACTCAAAATTAACCAATCAGACCACTTCTTTTGAGTTGACCTGACACAAAAGTGGACACACCTATTGACAACACAGAGACAAAGAGGACTTTACAATGATTTCACTTCTCGCTTCAATTTACGTCCCAGTATAAATACCTGCTTCCAAACATACCCATTCTCCACTTCTAGCAAAGGTTGATTTTTTTGTCCATTTACTGCAAAATGGAGAATATTATAACTTTAGATTGTGTATAAAGGCTTACACGACTGATCTGCTCACCTTGTTCCCTGTTCACACCAGATTAGATTTCTTAAAGTTCATCCACCTTCACTTTCAGCACTGCACACCAACACCATGTGCTCCATGCGGACGTGCGTCTGGTCACTTATCTACAGTATGTTTAATCTGCCAACCTGTTTAACCTTCACCCTCTAACTAGATCCGTTAAGAAAAAGAAACAAAACACAAATGATCGCTCACCTGAGTGCTGTCTTCATTGAAATACTATATATAGAAACCAGCTGAAAGAACTCACCCTTCTGTCTGGCTGAAATCTCCTCTCGGTAAACTTCTGAACGTCTGTGAATACGGAAAGAGAAAAGAAAGGTAGCAAAAGGCTTTGTCTGGTCCGTGACTGAGCTCACATGTACTTTGGCCGTTGTTATGTATGTGTGTGTTCACCCGTTGTCAGCACTTGTTGTGTGGCAAGCATGAGTAAAGAAACACTACCAGGGGAACACATCTCCCTATTACAAAGAAAAAGCCCTGAGTCACATATGGACATGTGATGTAGTAATACTGGACACTTCTTTTTTCTTTGCGTGTTGGAAAGGCCAGACCTGATATAAAACAGGTCAAATACAAACATTTATCATAGTGATACATTGATTTCTAAATAATTGAAATTATGTGAGCCCACATGTTTTGTTTTTTTTCCATGCTTTGACTGTAACTGGGTCATAATGGTTAAATATTACCAGCATGTGCATTCTACATTCCTGCTGTATCTAGAGCTGTGTGTGATTATGCCGGTCAATCACAAACTGAAAACAGCTCTAAGAGTGTGACAGCTAAACAGTGGAAACACAAATTTGTTTTGAGGTTCTTCCAGTTATTGCTTATCTACTATTTCATTCCAAACAACTTTATATCCATAAGGAATCTTCAAAATATTTTTTTAATAACATCAAGAAAAAGATTACATTTATCGTCATATTCAGCTGTAATGCTATTTAAGGACATATATCATAGTAAATGTGAGGTCAGACTTAGGGGCCAGAATTGCATGTGTATCTGCTGCCCCCTATTGGACAATCAGCCATAGAGAATTAATATAGTTCACCCAAAATCATTTATTTAGACATCTCATTCCAAACCTTTATGAATTTCTTTTTTTCTGGGGAACATAAAAGAAGATATTTTGAGAAATGTCTCAGCATTTTTACCCTACAATGGAAGTCAATGGTAACCAAAACAAACCATTGCAGAGTCTTCAAAATATCTTCTTCTGTGAAAGGCATACAGGTTTGTGAGTAAATGACAGAATTTTCGTTTTTTGGGTGAACTATCCCTTTAAAATATTCAGCACATATCTCAATATTCAATGCCAAATTTGAAATTTCATATCCAAAAATGACATAATTCTACTAATATCTATTGATTGAACTTTTTCATCAAAACAGTTAACAGAATTTTTTTTTATTCATGAGGCTAAATGCCACAGCTTAATTTTTATTTTACGCAGGATTTATACAATATTAACTGAAATATGTACTAAAATAAAACTAATTACACTAAAAAAAGCCAAACATTTTAGAAATGTAAAAAAAAAAAAAAAAGTTAAAGAAATTAAAAACAGTTTATGTACATCCAGTCGAGAAGGTTTCAGTTCACATTTCTGCAGCACAACTCAGACATAGAGGTCAGAATTAACAGTTCTTTCTTGGGGACCTCTGGTTTCCTCTCTTCGTTCGGCTTTGTAACGGTCACGGTCCTTAAAGTAACTTCTGACTTCCTGGATTGTTTTTCCCGTTAAAAAGGTGCCAGCAGCATAAAGAATTGCGGTTATGATTCCAAATAGTGCGACGGATGCATCCCCCCCGTTTACGCTACAGTTCATCCAGGTATATCCGTTACGAGCATACAGTCGTTCGCGTTGAAGGCACATGTCGGTTGAGTTCACATAGATCACGAAATGCAGGTACAAACCAACAGCAACCACGTAAGCCACTGCACCAATGATCTGGAACGAAAACTGTCCAATCAGGATCTTCCGTGGAAGCCTGTGGGCGGGTTTGTTGCCGGACACAACGAACAGGAGTGAAAGAACACCAAATGTGAGGCTGAAGGCCACGCCTCCATAGACTAGAGGTGCTCTCATTTGTCCGAACTGCATGTCAAGTTCACGCACCTTCTGCAGCTCCGTCCCCTCAAAAGGAATCATGGCGTCGATAAAGCTTCCGCCGCCCATACCCATCGCAGACATTCCCATCTGTGACATGTGAGCAGCCACCACGCAGATGAGCACCAACACATTGGTCAGGATGGAACATAACAACACGATACCTGAAACACACACAGAAACACATGCAAATACATAAGAAGGAATCTTTAGGGCAGGGGTTTTCTAACTTTTTAATGCCTAAAAACCCCCAAATATGATGATCATCTGGTGAGGGACCCTCTTCCCAAAATTAAATGCAGCTATATGTTTTTAAGTACAGCAGAATCATAAACATGTTTGCAAATTTAAATTATAATATTAATTTACGCCCTCCTGTCGGTCAAACAGCAGAGGATGGTGCTAGCAACACCAAGGTCATGTGATCAATGCGAATGCATGAACTTACAAACAAACAAATATTATTTACTGCACAAAGATATATATATATACACATTTATGTCATATTAAGTTGTCAGGGTATCTAGTTTTTATCCAATATTAGAATATAAAAGAAGCATTATTTAATTTAAAACAATTTTTTTGTAAAGCTCTTTTCAGAAAAAAATATTATTCAAAAACAGAAAATCATTCCATACAATTATTAAACAAGGTACATTTGAATTTAATGGTGAAAAAGAATGCTACATTTTTATTTTTATCCCTCAATAACTATAGTTTTTTTTAGAGAACATACATAGAATCCCTAAATGAAACATGTTGAACATATTAATTTAATATATCAAAAGTTTAAAAAGCATCAAAAATAAGAGATTAATTATGGGGGCAATATGGGGACCCTAGAATATTGAGTTGGACAATAAGGGGCATTTGAGTCAAAAAGGTTGATATCCCTTTTTTTTTATAAAAATCAATATATCTGCAGTGCCCTTAAATTACACAATGTACTGTTATTGTGTACAACTGACCATATTTGTATCATATGCGTGTGGAAGAGTGACAAATTGTGCATGCGTGTCATCTTATTGTGCATTTGTGTTTTTACAAGTATGCCAATAGAGTGCAACAGACAGGTTCTGGAATTAAAAACTCCATGGGGAAATTGAATGAATATTGATTGAATTTTGAAGGATATCTTATAAACCTTTAAAGACAGCCCTGTTATGAGCTACGAAAATGTTAATCCATGGCATTTGCTTCTGCTGAAGACGTCAACCCAAATTACTTCAGCTTATTATTTTAAAAATAATTTAACAGTGAAAAACTACATTACCCATGATGCTGTACAGAAAAAAAACACCAATCAGAGATGTACACAGTAAATATAAAATCATAATTTGTAAATGAGTAGTTTTAAATTTCTCCATAGTTTTTAATTTTTTTATGCTGTTCGCAATGCTTGATGGGATTGTAGTTCTTTCCCTCACTAAAGTCGTTAAGTACATAGTCTTGTACCTTTTTCTTTTTGTCTGATTTTCAAAAACTTTTTTGCTTCAAATCACAAGTTTATAGTGTTGTGATTCACCTTGTCGCTGATTGGCTTGGTTCGTGACTTATAACTCTTTAATGAAGACTTTTTTTAAAATCCTTATGGAAAAAATGTATGGAAAATATACTTCCTGAACAAGCGCTGCTGAAAAAGAGGGCCAGACGCTCTTGCACTCTATAAAAGGTCACCAGCTAACATAATATCAAGTGAACAACAAAAATATATTTAATATTTAAAAGATATATAATTTAATTTTTGAAAAACAATATAAACAATATTACAAAAGAATATAACTTAATACAATTTTATATTTATAATATTAACAATATAATTTTAAAACAATCTGAGACCATGTTAGAGTTCATTTAAATATGCATATGCTATACCTGGTGTATGCGTTTGTTCAAACAAGAGTGAGGACAAAATGTTGCATGTCTGCTCGATGGAAAACAGTAAAGGTTTGTAAATGAAAGATTAGTATCAACAAGCTTAAAAAAGCTAAACCGGTTAGACCAGCTGAGACGAGGAAAGGAGTAAATGCATAGTGTCGTGTCAGAAGGTGCGGCTTGAGCTAGAGTAAAACCAGACCTGTGTGAGATCATGTTTGAAAAAAATCATGATCCCAAACTTGACACCCAAATTCAGAGAATTACATGAAACAGGTTTAGACTCTTTGACGCAGTTGTTTAGATGCATTGGTTGCATTCCAACATGCATACTGCAACATTTGTCTCCCATCCATTGATTGTTCTGGCCATCTGTGAATGCTTACCTCTCCTGGAACAGACGTGAGAGCACTTTGACTCCCGGTGTTGCTCTCGAGGAGCGCTCCTCACAGATCTCTGATCATTTCTGGGGTAGAGCGGGGGCTGGCTGTAAGACCAGTGTCAGATACAGCATATTTAAAACCATGGCTTGTAATGACGTAAAATATACAAAGCAAAAAATGACTTCCTTTTCTTAATTTTTTTTACAGTGAATATTTGTGTGTTGTTGCTTGTTTGAACAGTTAGTATGTCATCTCACCTCTCACTGCCTGATCGTCGGTCACTAGGATTGTCCCGTCGGGTGTGGGGATCTCTGTCTCTATTACCACCATTTCTCTCTCTCTGTGCACGCTGGTTTCTGGACGGCTGGCTCATTGCTTCATGAGGGAAACATGATTTGGTGTATTATGTGTTTATAGCAGAGGTTTTCGAATTTTACAGAACCAGGGGACCCCGGCCAGACTTTGAGGGAATCGAGATATCCCAATATAAAAAGGGGTTTAATACTTTTCATTAATGACATACACATACATGCATATTATTTATGTATTAAGTATTATTAAGTATAGGTCTATACATTTTTATAGCCTAAAGTGAATGATTATCTGCCACAGACTCACAGTAACATCCAGGGTTTCGTGGACTTTGGATATATAGAGTAAAATTCACATTATCATTAAAATTTCAGCAAATATTTTTTAGTAGACTGTATTTTAAAAATAGCTACAAGACAATCGTACTATCATCATAACCGTCAATTCCGAAAATTAACCATGGTTTTATGACAAATAAAACCAAAAAAAAAACGTTTAATATAGCTAAACACTAACCATTGTTTAACCATAGCATTTGTAGTAAAACTGTGGTTATACAACTAGTAATCAATCCGCCAAAAAAAAACTAAAAAAAAAACATGGTTAGCCTACTACACTTTTACTTTAATAAAAACATAGTTCATTTTCGTAAGGGGTTCTTTTAACACAAATGTTTCAGCTTTCTGCCTCAATTTAACGCAAAGCAACCGGAGCGTCTCGGTAAGTTCCACCTGTCTTTTGTTTCGGTTGACATCAGCAAGAACAACAATACACTTTCGTTTTTTCTGAACAAATATAGCCTACCAAACAATGTTTGTAAACACACCGCACAAAGATAACTTACTTGCTTAAAAGGCGCCGATCACATTTGTTTTGGTTTTCCAAATAAAAACTCCACTTCCCACAGACACGAGACCGAAACCCGTCAGTGAAATCTCGCGATGATTACCTGTAAAATGGGTGGGGATGAGCAGGTGACACACGCGGCTACTCTAAAACGCACTGTCAAAGTTTATCTGTGCGGTCGCTTATTCGATCTGTCCTAAAAGATCCAATCCGTGATAACGGGAGCAAGGGTCACGGCAGACCGCTGACTAAGATCATAGACTTGTGTCCGCAACAGAAGCGGCTCTGTTTGGATCTAAACCTACGCCAATGAAGAGGAATCCATTGGGTTTGATTCATCCCAGCGACTCGATTCTTTTGAATCAGTTCACTAAAAAGATTAATTCACTGAGTTGATCACTGAGGGTGCACACTGACAAGTTTCGAAACGGTGCACGTTTATTTTTGAATAAGTAAAGCTTATAGGCTAGCCTACTTCAAGACCGCTAAAAAAAAGCATGTTCTAAACCCAGATAGCACAAAATGTCTGCTAAAGATCTGTTAATCTGGAAATCATCTACTGTAAAAACACCTGATAAGCATCTTAGAAAAAGTAGTTTTACATAGGCCTACATTCTAAATCTTAAACATCTTAAAGACTTCTTCTAAATTGTTTATATGACATCACTGAAACGTCAGACGTATTGCAGATGAACAAACACTCTAAAAAATACATCTTGCAGACATCAAATAGACCTCTCCGAGATGTAATTGTGCTATCAAGGGTATGAATGAGTGTGTGAATGAACAATCTGGACGGACTACATCCGCCATGTTGTCATGTGACCCAGGGTCGGGTGTTTCTCAAACGGAACACTGCATCCTACCGAGACTGCGTCCTTCCTAGTTCAGTCCTTCACTCCTAGTAAGACTTGTAGGCTTGTCTCCTCAGCATTAAACGCTAAAATGACACGGTCTAGTCAGTGCGCGTGGCTACGTCATAAATGTTTCTCCCCCTGTAGTCACGTCACGAAAATACTATTTAAACATAATTTTGGAAAAACACTTTGTATTACACATCTTTACATTAACTGGCTTTCTATTAATGCAAAACAGTGAATGACAATAGTAGGGAAGTAAAAAAGTATGCGATTTCGGATGCAGCCATAAACACCACTTGAAATGTGTTGTTGCCTAGGCCCTAAGGCACCTTCCTTCTGGAATGTCGTAATAAAATAACATTAGGTCATTTATTTGCGCATTATGCAACTATGTGTCAGTGTCAACTGTAAATACGAAATAAACTCAATGAATAAGTCATTGTCAGATTAATACACTGTAATGTCTTTATGGGTTCCTATTATGAATCCACGTAAATGTCTCAGATGTGTGTTCACTGGCTAGGCTTTGTCGAATACAGTATAAAAGAATCACATAATTCTGTGGGGGTCGTTACAAAAAGACTGTGTGTGACTTGGTATTTCACAAGCACCACATTCATCTGCTCTGCCATTGTTTTGGTTCAAGCAAGCGGTGCACTTTAAAGAACCAAGTCACTGCACAATAAATGTAAGCCATTCATCTCTTTAAAAAGAAGACACTGTTATCAAATTCATCTTTATGTTCAACAGATAGTTGGAAGCAGCTCTCTGCAGTTGTATAGCCTAATTGATGATCAGAGGCTCTGGATAGGTTAATGCACCTAATTAACATAATTGATTGGCAGGCCTGTGGTTCCACCTGGTTTCCAAGACAGACATTTGATTGTGTTTTATGTTTGTGTGTTTGGCTTTTCATGTTGAATTCCAAATGATTAGATATTGTAGTTTTTTTGTAATGTACACGCTGACACGGGTGTAGTAGAAATGGATTCTGGGCTTGAGGACCTTGAGCTGAGAGAGTCACAGAGGGAGTATCTGGACTTTTTGGATGATGATGTGAAGTATTTTATTCGGTGTCTTTCTGGGTTTTTTTTTTTTTTTTTACCTGTTGTGGGTCTTTTGATTTGTGCAAACACTGAATCATTTTGTCATTTACAGCAAGACCAGGGTATTTATCATGAGAAGGTCAGGAGTATGGTGTCTGAGGGCCAGTGTCGCCTTATTGTTAACATTAATGACCTGCGACGAAAAAGTGAAAAAAGAGCCAAAGAGTGAGCATTATTTTAAAAATGAATAAAACAAATGTTCTCGTTTTATTCACAATTTTCTCATATCTTTGACCATGATCTGATCCCTGAATCTTCTGACACTGATCTGATTAATGGTCTCTTCTCAATAGATTACTGAAGAATGCTTTTGCTGAGCTGGTGGCGTTCCAGAAAGCCCTGAATGACCTTGTGGGTTCAATAGACGCCACTTACGCGAAGCAGTTTGAAGAGTTCCACGTTGGTTTTGAGGGCAGCTTTGGGAACAAACATGTGTCTCCACGTACTCTAAGTGCACGCTTTCTGGGAAATCTCGTGTGTGTGGAAGGAATTGTGACCAAGTGTGAGTAGGATTTACTTAATTTCACAAATTATTATTGTTAGATTTAACTAATCTTTTCAAATTGTTAAAAATACAATGTTGTTGGATTCGCACTTAGTATAGATCTATGTGATGTGGATGTTTATGCATTATATTAAGTTGAGCAAAAGGGCCCGGTTTCAGAGACATGGTTAAGATTAAGCCAGGATTAGGCCTCAGTTCAATTAGGACATTTAAGTGGCTGCCTTACAAAAAAACATTACTGGTGTGCATCTTGAGACAAAACAATGGCATTGACATATTTTGAGATATATTAGTGCAAGTTGCTTTCAGTTAAAACCGCTCACATGCATTTCAGTCTTGGACTATAGCTTAAACCTTGCTTGTTAAGTTATCTTTTCTAATTTGTATTTTCATGTGATCTGTAGGTTCCTTGGTCAGGCCCAAGATTATGCGTAGTGTCCACTACTGTCCAGCCACCAAGAAAACCTTGGAACGAAAATACACTGATCTTACCTCATTGGATGCTTTTCCTTCCAGTGCCATCTATCCAACCAAAGTAAGTTACATTTGTATGGTTTATTTATTACTTATAAACTATTTAACCATTCATTTTTTTTAACAAAATAAAAGTTATTTTATTTAACTATTTGTTAATATAATCTATTAAACCATTTATGAAACTTTATTTGTATATTATTTATAAACTATTTAACCATTTAAATTGAACTATTTAACAAAATAAAAAAGTTAAAAATATTTATTTATAATTTATATTTGTAGTTTATTTATTCAAAATGTATTTGTTTATTTATTAAGTTCGACATCAACCTTCTTATTCCTCAATCAATTCATTATAAACAATATAACAAGATTTTTTTTAAATGCCTGTTTTTCCATATATATTTTTTGTAAAAATTGTATAGGGTTGCTAACGACCCGAGATGTGTAACAGTGTAAGGATATTTTTCTGCATAAAAATAATTGAATCTTTGATTACTAAATAAGTGCAATTCACCTTTATTCCACAAGGTGGTAATATCCAATACACAATGATGAAGTGACGTTTCACTCATAGTCACCGCAGGCAGAAAACAAAAGAATAGGAAGTTTCATCAGTAAAACTTAAAATGGCTCAGCGATTTACTGCAAAGCAATTACTGAAAGCAATCAAATATTAGTGTCACTTGATGGTGGATCTGGTGAAGAAGCTGACAGCGATCAAAATATTGATTTTTAAGATGTTGAAATTTATAGTTTTAAGAAAATGTTTGAGATTGTGAATATGAGCCAGATGCTAAATATGGAAATGAGCTATGATGAGGACAGTGATGATGGTATAAAACATCTGCTCAAACTGAACCCTTCCAAGCTCCAAAAGGTAGCAAAATATGCTTTCTTTTATTCTTCTGTAATTGTTACTCTAATATCAGGAGAGTTTTTAAAATTATTATCACAACAGGTAGATGTCCATTAGATAGAGGTAGATGTCCATTAGATTTAGTCGCTAAAGACCCAAATATTTAATAATGATTGATTGGTGAAACATTCATGCATTTAAGGATTAAATATATTTATTTATAAGTGTATTTATTTATTAAACTAATAAACTATTTATTCAACTATGTAATATTTAACAAATTAATACATGTATTTATTAAGCTATTCAACTATTTAAATAAATATTTAATACATTAATATAGTTAAACATGAATACATTTAAATACAGATTAATTTATTAAGCTATTTATATCATTTAACAATTTATCTAATTACATGCATTAAATTATTATAATTAATAAACATTGTAATAAATGTAGAAAGTTGTGTTCCTGCATCAACATCTTTAGTTGCTCCTGTAACCCATTCTTATCATTGAAACATGGATGTTTATCCAGGAGCAAGTTGACCATATCACAGTAAATGATCATGCCATGATAACCAGTGATTTAGTATTATGATGACACAAGAATCAAAATAAATCTTACATTTGTAGGATGAAGAAAACAATCCTCTGGAGACGGAGTTTGGGCTTTGCTGCTATAAGGACCACCAGACGCTGACCATTCAGGAGATGCCTGAGAGAGCCCCTGCAGGACAGCTGCCACGATCTGTCGACATCATCGCCAATGATGACCTCGTTGACCGGGTGAAACCAGGTGACCGTGTGCAGATTGTAGGGGTCTACCGTTGCTTGCCTGCGAAACAGGGTGGCTTTACCTCTGGGACCTTCAGGTGTGTGTATATTTGAACTTCTGATCGGGTTGGAAGGTCATGTCCTCAGATGAACCTCTTGATTCTTTGCAGAACAATCATGTTGGCTAACAATGTGAAGCTTATGAGTAAAGAGATTGTGCCGACGTTCTCTGCGGATGATGTTGCCAAGATCAAGAAGTTTTGCAAAGCTCATTCTAAAGTAAGAGAGACGCATATGTGTTTTATTCTAAACTTGGCTGCAGTTCTCAAATTAGACCATAGAGTATTAATGGTTTCTACAAAGTGTTTTGGTTTGCTATGTTTTTGTGAAATGCTGCCCTGATCAGTTTCATCTTTGCTGTGCAAGGTAAGATTATTGTTATGTTTCAGAATGTCTTTGAGCAACTGAGTCATTCTTTGGCTCCCAGTATCCATGGCCATGAGTACATAAAGAAAGCTATTCTGTGTCTGCTGTTGGGAGGCAATGAGACCAACCTGGAGAATGGGACACGCATCAGAGGAGACATCAATATCCTGCTCATAGGTTTGTGATGTTTATGATTATGGTTTTGTGAAAATGTATAACAGAAAAAAAATCGAGTCGGCATACCTCAGCTCCAAGAATATTGAAGTTTATTACCAGATTCTCACAAAGGTGACGTTTGTGATGAAGAGCCTGTGTGCCTGAAACGCCACCTTTGTCAGAGTCTGTTAATAAACGTCAATGTTTTTTGGAGCTGAGGTGTGCTGAGTTTATTATTAATCTTTTTTAAGTTATTTTTGGCCGAGCACACACTTTGAGCAATCTGCAAGTGATTTGCTCTTTTGTGTGCATTTTGTGAATATGTATAAAATTACATTTATCTAGTTAAAAGTCAGAAGAGCATTAAAAGTCTGGACTTTTGCAGTGTTTATTATAATTTGAATGAGTTTCTGGTGCTGTATCGAGTGATTTTAGTCATTTAAATTTATTTTTTTATATATAATTAAATATTTTAAATAAATGTTATCCTTAAGATTAATCTATTTATACAAAGGTATTCTATTTATATAAATGTATTTCTTATGTGAATTTATTTGTATACATTTATGTATTTAATCTATTTATAGTTGAGTTCAATTTAATCAATTAATTTTAGTAGATTAACCTACAAATTTAATCCATTTATTTTATTTAAGAATTATTTGATTTTTTTTTTTACATTAAATCTCTTATACATTTAATCAATAAAAGTGTTTTATTATATACAAATTTTTTTTGTATTTAATTTTCTGATTAGTTTATGGAATCAATTATTAATAAATAAGAAATACATTTATATAAATATATTACATTTGTATAAATGCATTAAACCTAGATTCAATTTATAATAAATATTACATTTATATGAATATATAGATTACATAAATACATTTAACTTAAATAACCACCGCTAAGCTCCTCGTGGCAGAGTCAAGTATCTCTTAAACATCTTAACATGTTAAGAAACACTGGAGTCAACACTGTATATTTATATAAATTAAACCTTTATGTAAATAGATTCAAGTTTTTTTTGTAAGTAATTTCTGGCTCCATAGTGCAGTGTTTTTCATTTGACTGTTTTCAGGTGATCCTTCAGTAGCGAAGTCTCAGTTGCTCCGCTATGTTTTGTTCACGGCACCAAGGGCGATTCCCACCACTGGACGAGGCTCATCTGGGGTGGGTCTGACAGCAGCGGTTACAACTGATCAAGAGACGGGTAACTCTTTTAACATCTGTTGACAAGTACACATGCATATGTTCACCCAAAAAAGCAGACATTTCTAGACAAAAGTCTAGGGCAAATCATTTCACTCATTGTGTATAGTGGAAATACCCCCGAGTAGAAATCTGACAACAACGGCATCTTAAAATTGGCATGATGAAACGAAAAACTTTAAAAGTGCGTTTTATTTGGCTTATCCAGGTGAGCGTCGTTTGGAGGCCGGAGCCATGGTTCTTGCTGACAGAGGTGTGGTGTGCATTGATGAATTTGATAAGATGTCTGACATGGACCGAACAGCCATCCATGAGGTCATGGAGCAGGGAAGGGTCACCATTTCCAAAGCTGGGATTCAGGCCAGGCTTAATGCTCGCTGCAGCGTGTTAGCTGCTGCTAACCCCGTGTATGGAAGGGTAAATGACTATTGGCTTGATTGGTTAAAATATATAGGGCTAGTTGGTTTGCTTTAGTTTCTACTTTCTAATAATCCTACTGTATTCTTCACCCAGTATGACCAGTATAAAACCCCAATGGAGAACATCGGGCTCCAGGATTCCTTGCTTTCCCGATTTGATCTGCTCTTCATAGTTCTAGATCAGATGGATCCAGATAGCGATCGGGAGATCTCGGAGCATGTGCTGCGGATGCATCGGTACAGAACGCCGGGAGAGCCGGAGGGAACGGGTGAGACTCACGGGCGTAGCTTGACTCGCCTGGGGGAAATTAATAGAAATTACCATTCTTTCTAAAGAAATATAAAATAAACATTTGGTAATGGATAAATGTTTTTCCAAATGTCACAAATAAACTGCTAGAGGCACGATTTAATATTTGTGTCGTTATTTGATTCGAAATAAAATAAATCTGTTTGATTCAATGTTTTGGTTTTAACAAAACTGAAACTAATTAAAGCATTTCAAATATGCTAAAATAGAATAACATAGCCTAGAATTCTTTCCTTTAAATCTAACTGAAATAAAAATACACCTATAAACATGTTTACACTTCTACCACTAATGTTATCTGGCGTCAGAACACACACGCACATATCGTTCAATGAACGTGTTCAGGCACAACACTGCACACACATACCGTACATTTACATTACATTGTATTACATTTACTGTAACCTGTGCACCACTTGGAATGTCTCATGGACCACAGTTTGAGATCTACGCTCTTCAGTTTTCAGCTTTAGTCAACTGTTGCTCTCATTCTGTCATGTCTATACCAACAGCAATGCCACTGGGAAGTACAGTAGATGTATTCGCCACAGAAGACCCAAACATCACAGAAGCAGCTGAGCAGGAGCTACAGATCTTTGAGAAAAAAGACAACGTCCTGCATGGCCACAGGAAGAAAAAGTACACATTTCTTCATATGTTTCCTTAGAAAGTTGTGTAACGTTGTCAGTCTACCATAATCCATTGGGTTTGTGTGGTGCTGCTCATAATCATTTGAAAGGGAGAAGATTGTTACCATGGAGTTCATCAGGAAGTACATCCATGTTGCTAAGCTGGTGAAGCCAGTCCTCACACAGGAGGCGTCGGACTACATAGCAGAGGAGTATTCCAGACTCCGGAGCCATGACCAAGTCAACAGTGACTCCGCCAGGGTCTGTAGAGCACCACCGCATCACATCATACAACAAAGTTTTGCACATAAATGGATGCGTTTATATTATACATCATACTACTGTCACTCTGGGAGTGCTTGGTTTGGAATAGACCGACTGTGTCCATTCCCACAGACGATGCCTGTGACTGCTCGAGCTCTGGAGACCATGATTCGATTGTCTACAGCACACGCCAAGGCCCGCATGAGTAAAACCATCGATCTGGGAGATGCAGAAGCTGCACTTGAACTCATGCAGTTTGCGTATTTCAAAAAGGTATGTAACTGTTCACATCTAGAACTGATAGTAGTTCGTTGTCATTTGCGTTTAGTGTAATTTGGTATGACTTTGTAGATTCTGATGAAGGATAAGAAGAGGAAGGTACCCGAGGACTCGGAGATGGACGTCTCTCAGAGCCAAGAGACAGAGAGTCAAAGGAACCTCAGGTGTGTGAATGGCAGGTTGACGTTACAGTAAAACAGTGTTTAAGGGGCAGGTGTGAGCTGACTCTGTCTGCAGGAAGCGTTCTCGCATCTCTAAAGATGATGATGATGTGGAAATGACTCAAGAAGGAGAAGACTCTGACCCTTATGATTTCACCGAAGAGGAAAACAGTAGGTCAACTGATTCAGTAAGCTTTGCTAGAAACCAATGCAGGTTCTTGTTCAATTGTTGTACTAAATGGTCAAGGCTATTCAACCCAGTTAATATCTCTACACTGAATTGTAACCCTGTAAAGCCTACTGTATCATATCTGTTACGTAAAATTGCAAGACTTCTAAGCTTTCAACATGATCAAAACGATGCTAAAAAAAACTGTTCTGCATGCCTCCTTTCGTCTGATTGATAGTTTATGCTTTTCTGTAAGTAAAAGGCCTTTTAGTATAATTCGAATAACACTCACTTTGTGTTGTGGTCTTTTTGAGCTTCAAAACTAAATGTAAAAAATAACTTATTTTGCTAGCAATATTTTAAGATGAACATTTGCTGGACTAAAGCAACTTGGGTTTATTTGATTATCCATATATATACATTTTTAGAAAAATGTCATATAATGTATATTTGTAGATCTCTCAAACGTCATTGTATTGGATTGCATTATGTCTGTCCTAAACAATAAAAACTACGTTAATCATAAAATCATATAACAAAGCATTTAGATGTCATTTAAGATATATAGGGATAACTGAAATGTATGTGTTTTATGCAAGTAGTCTACTGTTGTTTGTGCAAGTATACTCTTATAAATATTGAATTGATTTGCATTACAATCAATCATAAATTCATCTTACTTTTTCTGACTTTCTTATGTCAGGCTTTACAGGGTTAATATTTTGAATATATTCAGTGGCATTATAAATTTGAAACTGGAACTCAAATGTGATGATGATGATTTTGATGATGTTAATGACGACAGCTCAGCCGAGTCAGAAGAGCAAGCCAGTGTCTCAGAAGAGCAGTCAGAGGAAGAAGGTTGACATCAGTCAGGACAGGTACAACAGAGTCTTCTTCATTTTCAGATGTCACATGCTGGCCTGTTCCAATAATGTAAAATATATATATATATATATTTTTCTTTCTCCCACATTATTCTTTCCACTACTTGAATTTGCACCACATTGATACAATTTTTCCACCAGACTACACTTGTAATATCTCATTCTCTACCCCAAATACCCCACTGTGGAAAGTAAGGTAAAGTATAAAAAATATTGTCAGCTTCTTGACATTGATTTCTGTCCAACAATGAAGATGTTAATAATAAATTAGAATTTGGTTGGTTCTTCTCCTTTTGCATTTTTTTTTTGTCAGTTCAACAGGCTAACTGGACATTAGATATGGAGACTGATTTTTGACAGACTTTCATGTGACCTTTTGCAACATTTTTAGATTGAAAGTCTTCAAGGCGGCTCTACTGAAGGCCTTTAAGGTGACCCGGACTCAGTCTGTGGCAGTGCCTGATCTCCTGACTCACATTAACAAAGACCAGGATGAGGAGTTTGACCAGAACGAGATTAACCTTCTGCTGGAGCGCATGCAGGATGACAACCAGGTCATGCTCTCAGAGAATGTGGTGTTTCTCATCTAAAGGATTGCCAATAGACCGCTGCAGCTTTTGCAAATTCAGAAATGTAGATAACATTGCAAATATTTATATGCCAGCACTTTGTAACAAATGACTAATAAATTGTGTGAGCATTAATGGTTGTGCTTTTTTGATTGTGCATTTTATTTTATTCTTTTTATTTATTCTTTATTTGAATCTTATTTTAGGTTTTTGAGTTCTATAAATTTAAGGCAAGTTATGATTCCATAGATCAAGCTCAGTAATGAAGGGCAGATTCCAGAAAATATATATTTTTTCTCCACTGAGGCTTCATGATATATTCTGCATTCATGATGTCATTAGGGCCTGCCTTGTAGTCCACTGTCCACTGTGGAAATTTGGGGTGCTGTAAGAGAAAATTCAGTATAATAGTAGTTAGATGCATTTAATATTTAAGTTATCAGGTGTGGAATGAGAGAACTGAATTGGGTAAATGGACACTCACAACCATCCGTCCTCTCTGGCTCAATCTCTCTTTTTATCTGCCGTCTTCTCCGTTGCACGTAGAACAGTACACTCGCAACAAGACCAAGGAACATGACAGCACCCACAAAGACGCTTACTGCCACCGTTGTTATAGAGCTTCCATTGGAGTCCTCAATCTGTAATCGCTGATCTCTGATTTCCGGTCTCCAAAACTCTCTCGACTGAGGCTCCAAAAGTCCAGTCACATCTATTGACGAAGTTACACATTCAAACTTAAGTCAACTTCTGTTTTATTTCAAAGGAATTTCGGAGGAATGGGATAAAAACATACTGCTCACATACCCTCAAAGGAGAGGAGGAAGATGACATCATCTCCTTTAATGAAGCTCCGACTCTTCAGTCGATCATGTGTGATGTAATTGCTGGTTCCAGAACCGGGTCCCCGGTAGAATGAACTGCCGTCTGTGTCAGTCACTCGACTGCCTACTTTTCGTGGGTCATCCCAGATATACTTCACATTACCCATGGCTGCACAAAAGAGAGAAGATACTATTTGTAAAAAGGCTTTTCTTTTCATTTATCACTAAGGCTAGGTATACATTAATTAAAATTAAGATTTAAAAATGCATGTTTTTCTTTAATTTTTGGCATTTTTGTCTTGTGAAAACTGAGCTTTTTGAAGACGCTTCCCTAAGTGGATAAATCAGAAAATTTTGTTTCTGCATTGTAGAGTGGATTTTGAAAACTTCTACGTATGTTTTGTCATGGGATGCATATTGTACCCACAGTATACGCATGGTTATACCGGTGTTGTGCCTAATTCTGACCCCGCCAAATTATTACCCCCCCTCTAATATTGGTAGGTTTAGGATTAGTTGTGGAGGAGGGGTTAGGATTAGGAAATCAGGTAGTGACCCTATTTGGACATTGGCTGCTTCACTTTTCTACAATTTCTACTTGAGTGTGAAGGTGCAACGTCCATCTTCTTTTACAGTCTGTGAGAAACTCATGGAAAATGTTTGATACGCTAGTGTGGACGGAGAGTGTTTGGAAGTGAATACGCAGTTTACAAACTTATCTGAATGAATGTAGCCTAAATAATCTAGTACCAAGTATCTGTAGAAGCATTTATGGCTCATAAAAATGCCTAAAATCTGCTGCTTTCATGCCTCCCCTTTTATATCTTACAGTCAGTGGAGGTCTTGGTTGGATCAGTAGTGATCATCCTAATGTTGTTCATGCGGTGTTGGATATCTGGATTCTGGTCCATCAGCTCCATGGATGCTTGTCGCCATGGACACGGCCATTGGAGATTGTCATCATAAGGTCCAGAGGTCAAGTGGAGGTAGATTGCCATTTTAGCTGGGCTATTATTCAAGCCATTAATGTACAAACCAATCTGAAATGAGTAACCATCTGGGGTTAGGAAGCGGGGGCTGTAGGTTTTGGCGCCGGCAGCGGTTGTAGCAAGAAGAGTGGTAAAATCTCGAATACGCCAAGTGAACTGAGGACACTGGGTCTCTGAGAGGTTGATGTCGTCCAGGGAAAGACCGCCCCTTGATACATCTCTTCCTTTAACTCCTTCAAACACCACTCTGAATTTAACAGAGACATCTAGCGTCACATGGTATAGTTCCCAGGAGTCTTTAAGGCCACCTAAATAGCACAAGTATACATTACCTATAGCATAACAATTTATCCTTAAGGTGTGGTCACTAAATTTCACAGAAATCACTTTCAAATCAACAAGCTTTCTGTTGGTCAGTGCGTCGAATTCATGTAACCAACTTGGACTCGAGTGATACATTTGTGGGGAACTTTTTCGCCCCCACACAAAACTCCCAAACTTGTGGATCCCGATTGGAACGACTAGATTTCGGTAAATGTGACCACACCTTTAAGGCGTGGTCACTTTAGTCAAATTTAAAAATGTCCACTGTCAATAGAGAGAGATGTGCTAAAGTGCAGAATGTGATTTCACCAAGTACAACAGGTTCTTGGATCAACATCTTTGTTGATCCTGGAACAACATTCCTGTTCGAAAATTTATTCCTTACGTATTCCCATAAGTTATCCCTAAAATCAGAGGGAAATGATAGGTGAATAACACTGATTTAGATGCACCTAACCCTGGTTTTAACCCTAAACTTGACATAAACTGTAAACTTGTCCTTCAAATCTTCCAGGATCAACGAAGACGTTGATCCAGGAACATGTTGTTGCCTACTTGGTCAAATCTACGTCTGCTATAAAGCAGCTCACACAGAAGTCTCTTTCAAACCAAGCAGCTTTCTGTTGGTCAAGAGTCAGTTGAATTTACGTGGGCGTGGCTAACTTGAACACAAGTGAAATCTGCGTGCATGGGGAACTTTTTTCCCAATCAAGCAGATTTCTATTGGAATGACTGGGTTTTGTCTGCACATTTTCGCTGAGCAACGGTACATGTGACCCCACCTTTCACAGTAAATATTTCTTGATTTGAGGTTTTAAATAAATAATTGGATTTATTACCACTGATCTTCTTAATGAGTCTCAGATCTCCTTTGGGATTTTCAGAGGTGTATTCGCGCACCCAGATGTTTAGCTGGTCATCGGCGCCCCCACTGCTGTAATGATAGAACTGCAGGCATTGGGAGCGTCTTTTGGGATAAAACAGGCGACTTTCCAGATAAGCCTTGTTTTCATGGGTACCTGTGGCTGTGCTGAAATGCATGAAGAATCCAACCCCTGTAAAAGTATACATTTTATCAGATGATAAGCTAAGCCAGTCTTTTCACTTTCTCACACCTCGTTTAACCTTATAATGGAGTATAAAGATCATTTTGCATGTCATATAGCCTTTACAAGAAGTCTAGAAAAGGTCAAAGAATGAGATTTCCTTATTGTGTCGGTAAAATATGTTTATCATGAAGACCAAAGTGCCACCATAATAATATCATAAAAGAGTTTATCAATGCAGGATTATGGACTTTGAATTATTAAACTTTTTACACAATGGTGGTAAACAGACAACATTTATTAAACAAATATGTTTTCCACGTGATACTGTCCCATTTAGGAGAATCTTTGGCCTAACTAGGTATGATATGATAAGACTATTTTTTCCCGCATCGTTAATCAGATAGTTAACATCAGAAATATAAAAAAGTAAATGCGTTTTACATCTTACAGTATTACACATTCTTAACACTATACTTTTTTAAATTAGCTTGAAAAAAAAGATTTAAAAAAATTGTCAGTTGACTAAATATTTGCTATGTGAGTGTTATTCACATGAAACCACAGCTAACTTCCCTGAACATTCAAAATGTCCAAATCTAAATGTTTTTTTTACGTCTTTGAACAAAAATGTAAACGTTAAGGGAACATTCCATTCTATAATTTTGCAAACATTATGGGAAACTTTTGAATGTTCTCTGAAACAGGTAGTAACATTTAAATGTTTTGAGAACATTAAGGACGAGCTAACTTTGAACGAACATTCTATTAACGTTACTCCAAGAACAGTAGTGAAAATACTATTATGCCCATATTTATACAATTTATAAAACAGTAGGTAAAAAGTAGGCTATACCGGATGACTTACCACTTCCGACGAAGTGCGCATGTGATGAACACTTTACTATCCCATGAGGCCACAGGAGAGGATTTATGAATAGCAGTGAAGCGACGTAACTGATCTCAAAGTAAGTTTCAACTAGAAACTAAAACTAGTTCCAACTAGACATTATGCGATTTTGGACAGAAAATATTAATAATAATAATTTGAGGTTATGTTATGGGGATTTTGGACCAATGAGATTTCACAACGGCTGCACGATAGCTCAGTTAGCATTTGTTAGCTCACTTATGAAGTTTCGTCACCAACAGTTCTGTGGTTAAAAAAAGGAAATTATCAATGCAAAACATTGTCGGTTTGAATCCTGCTTTTGTGTTTAGGGGTGTTCATACCTTGACATTGACCCAGAGTGGTGTAGTCCGTCATTGGACCGCCCTCTACAGTTTGTACACGAGCCCACCTGGCATTTCCACCATCTCCCTGGATCATACCACAGATGTTCGGTTCCTCAAAGTGGCAAGAGTCCAGAAAAGTTGAGGTTGTAGCTGGAAGAATTTTGAGAAAAGCCAAGTATTAGTTGAGCAAGTAGTCTTTATCTTACCAGTCAGACTAATTTAATTATATTTATAATAAATTATTATTTAACCAGTCAAGGTCAACCAATCTCCCACAGAAACTGTAATCATAAACTTACTACAATTGTATAGCCTGTTTAGCTTGAGCAAGTCACTGTCACTGAACTCCATGCGTTGACCAATCACATCCAAGAATTCTGGTATCTTGGTAACGATGGTTGGCTCCTGGCCTTTGTTGAAGGACGTCTTACTGTAGTGCATGACCGAAGCGTAATCATAGGGCACACCGAGAGAGCTTGACACCGTTTCATCATATAAATTGAAGTTGTGCTCTTTACCTAAGTGAGAATTAAACCAGGAAACGGTTGCATGTAATAATAGAATATATAAAGTAAAGAGTTTGGCATGATAGAATGAAATCACTAAAAAGAGACTTATTATTCGATGGCATGAAACATGTTTATGAATTCAGTTATTACCCTGTTCAATCTGGTCCCACACTATGGTGACGTAGTCGTCTCTGTCAGTTCTGGATTGCTCGTGCCACAAACCCAACGCATGCAGAAACTCATGCTCTACTGTTCCTAAACGGTCACAGTTTGCACCAATTGACAACTCCTGTTTCCCCATCTGTCGATTCCCCACCTTCGAGTAACATCTGGAACAGAGAAAAATCCTGAATTTCACGTTGTTGCAAAAATAAACACCCCTTCGGATTCAGTCAGTCCAAGGCGGAAAGAAAAAGTCCCTTGTACTGTTGCAGCTTGCACATGCCTGAAAAGTTTTTAAATGCTATTACTGGCATAAAATATTAGGCAACTCTTTATTTCGAAGGTCGACTTTAGACATTTTACTATGTAGGCCTGCCTTTGCAACTATGTCAACTAACTCTCATTAACTGCACAGTGGTAACAAGGCATTCTGTTTACGCCAAATTCTGACTCTACCATCTGAATGTCTCAACAGAAATCGAGACTCATCAGACCAGGCAACATTTTTCCAGTCTTCAACTGTCCAATTTTGGTGAGCTCTTGCAAATTGTAGCCTCTTTTTCCTATTTGTAGTGGAGATGAGTGGTACCCGGTGGGGTCTTCTGCTGTTGTAGCCCATCAGCCTCAAGGTTGTGTGTGTTGTGGCTTCACAAATGCTTTGCTGCATACCTCGGTTGTAACGAGTGGTTATTTCAGTCAAAGTTGCTCTTCTATCAGCTTGAATCAGTCGGCCCATTCTCCTCTGACCTCTAGCATCAACAAGGCATTTTCGCCCACAGGACTGCCGCATACTGGATGTTTTTCCCTTTTCACACCATTCTTTGTAAACCCTAGAAATGGTTGTGCGTGAAAATCCCAGTAACTGAGCAGATTGTGAAATACTCAGACCGGCCCGTCTGGCACCAACAACCATGCCACGCTCAAAATTGCTTAAATCACCTTTCTCTCCCATTCTGACATTCAGTTTGGAGTTCAGGAGATTGTCTTGACCAGGACCACACCCTTAAATGCATTGAAGCAACTGCCATGTGATTGGTTGATTAGATAATTGCATTAATAAGAAATTGAACAGGTGCTCCTAATAATCCTTTAGGTGAGTGTGTGTGTGTGTGTGTGTATATATATATATATATATATATATATATATATATATATATATAAAAGGTATGACTTTTTCTGTTTTTGTATTGAAATGTGAGGGCACAATGTGTTCCATCCATTATGTGGACAGACTTGATTATTGAGTTTAATGTTTGACGTTTCCTCACCCGCTGCCTTTAAACACAAAAATGTAGTTTGGCTCTCCACCCCAGGGTTTGAAGTCAATACAGGTCTTGAGTCTGTATTGCTCAAATGCTTTCAGTATCACACCTTTGGCATTGATCTCTGTTGAAAATTACATACGAATGAGTGAAAGAGCATGTAAAAGAGAGAAAGACAGTGAGCGAGACTTTTTAAAAGATTAACTTAAAGTGAGTATGTCAGATAAAGCAATAATTCAACTGAACTGAATCAATTATTTTATAGATTCATCTACCAAGGCTGCTGTCTAGGAAGTACGGCACAGTGGTAGGCCAGCGATACTGTTCACCCAGAATAGTGTTTCTGCCTTCTCCCTGTTAAACACAAATCAAACATGGATTTAGCTTCATTTACACATCCATGTTATTTAATTTGCAAATTACCCTTTATTTATTTTTTATTTATTTATTTTTTTGCTTGAAAAATAATGAACTTTATTTACACGTCCAGATTTTTACAAACCTCATAGAAAATTATTAACAACACCAACAACAAAAAACCCCAGCTCAAATAATATTGAGTTTGACATCCTGAGGTTTACTCATTTTCTGAAGGTTAAGCATCTCCTAAAATTATTTTACTTTGATGTTGGTCATGTTTATTGCTTGAAAATTTAAAAGCAATGTTGTTGTTTTTTCTCAGATGGCCTAGATTTTAGTTACAAACCTCATTAGAAAACAGCTCATATATTTATTTAGTTTGACTTTTTTTCGGAATGTTATTGTTACAAGTGAGGCTCCCGCACGGCCTCACTTCGCACCACCAGAGGGAGCCATCATCCGAATATTGTCTTTCTCATTTGGACTTAATTTCCCATAGGCCCTCATTCCTGGGACTGATTGCACTCTCACCTGCATTTCATCACACACACACACACACACACACACACACTTCTTAAGCAGATCACACCGCACACATTTTGCGAAGTCTTGATTTGCCTCGGTGGATCTTTTCTGAGCATTTATTCTTAGTGGCTAGTGTTAAACCCGTGTTGTGTTTGATTTGATTTGGACTTACTAGGCTATTTGATTCTCTTGCCGTCTGCCTTGACCCTTGCCTGCTATTTGGACTCTGCACGTTTGTAGCTACTGCCTGGACTACTGTTTGTTAGTGTTTACGCTGTTATTGTAGACTGCACCTTTATAACTCTGGTTTTTAATAAAACTGCAGATCCTCATCCTGTAGACCCGTCATTACAGATAAGCATCTCCTAAAAGTTTTTTTTAATTATTAAAAATAATAATAATAATTTGTAAGTTTGTTAATTCTTTGTTTATTACACAAACTGTATTTACATGGCCTAAATTTTAGTTACAGACCTAATAAAAAATGAACAGTTAAACTTTAAATGTAAAAAAAAAAAAAAATAGTTTGACTTTCCTGAGGTTTGTTAAACATTTTCTAAAATGTTAAGCATTTCCTAATATATATATATTTTCTAGACAGGTTTCTGGTCCTATTTTGTACTTCATGGAAAGTACCATGAGAATCTGTTTTATAAAACACTGACCTTTTCTATCAGAATGTCTCCTTCCACCAGGTGAAGTCCTGCCTCTGTTGAACAACACAGCGGTTACTGCAAATGTATAAACGAAATACAGATTCAAGATGCATATTAATATTCCCACAAACCTTCATTTATTTCAAATATATCCTGGTCTTTTCCATTATCTACATCAATCTCTGTTTTGCCTACAAAAAAGAAAGTCAAAATCCAGAGCATAGAATATAAAATCCTTTAAAATCAAATGTGGTTTTGAAAGAATGTGATTATAATGACTCACCTGACAGAAAAGATGTTGGCTTTGAAAGAAAACATTTGAGGAAAGTGTCAAAGGTGTGCATTTACATCAACAAATAATGACGGTGCAAGCCTTGATATTGTGAAATAACAAATTCATCATAAAACTCATTCAGCCTTGAACAGGATCAATACATTTTAACTAAAGTAGCTGTGCTCTAAAATAACTTCCTTTTGTTTAACATGTATTATATGATCACAAAATTGTGGTTTTCTATGACATATCCTGACACTGAAAGTAGTTAATTCTAGACTCACCAAACCCAGGACCGCGGTACATAAGAATAGAATGAGAAATGTATGGAGAGATGCCATGAGATCGCTTTACTCTTGAGGTCTTCTCTTCAAAATATCAGTGTACATGTGTATGAACCAATTTATAGTTCTTAAGAGCTTAGTCTGCATTGATAAGAGCCTGCAGCTGATAGGATAGGATTTATTACACTGATGGTCACCAAGATATTACATGATAAAAGTAGTTAGCCTATTGATAATGACTTGGCTAAGAGTTTGAGGTTTAATTGCACACTATATAAATTATAAACACACACTTCCTGAAGTCTGCGATGAAAAAAATTCCACAGAATGTTGTTTCACAGTAGAAACTTTTATTTCACAAATATATTTTACAGTGCAGGATGCAGACCCTGAAGCCATTCAAATAATTAATTCAAACATTATTCCACAGATACATCCTAAATCCTACAAAAAGTGTGCATTGCACACTATATATCTTATATCTATAAAAAGAAAGTGCAAGAACAGCTAAATTGTGCAAAATGTTTTCATCTGATAAATCTTGTTAAGGCATGATCTGGCTAGAATGAAAATGTGAAAAGAACTTAAATTTATATGATGAAATGGTGTCATATGAAAACACAACACATCTTAATCAGATAATCAACATTTTTTTTGTTGCTTTAATAGCAGTTCAATCAATTTCTAACCACAGCCTATTGGTAAAATAGTTCAATATCATATCTTCAACTTATCTTTCAATTCTCAACTGTTGTTCACGATTATGCCATAATCTTGTATACAAACTGATTTTAGATGCTGTCCAGAAAAAAAACCCCAGAGAACAGTGTTGTTCATGTTATGTTTCTGAAAATGAGCTCTAAATGTTTTTCATGATGCTAGAATTGCACACTGAAGGTTCATCTCATCGGTCTGGTGCAGGTTCTGCGGATCAGAGAAATAAAGGATTACAGTTAAATATTGACAGTGTGTGTAAATATTTATTGGGAAAAGTTCTTTAATTTGTGTACGTGTATGACTTACAGTTATATCGTCCATGTAGTAGCAGTGGCGCAGGTTGAGGTGGGCTACGAAGTCGCGGCTGTAGTACTGCGGATCACCGTGAGGTGTCGCCACACACACTGGACACACCTAGAGGGCGCCAGAGGACACACAACAATCTTGAGTGTATACCAGTCAGCACTGCTGAGTCATTTCAAACTGAAGGGTGTGGTTAAAATACTTTCTCAAATTAGAATGCGGAGATAAATATGACTGGAATGAAATTAAAGGAACTAGTTAATGTTTCAAATGAATGCGATGCAAGTTTAATCCAACACATTGGATATTAGAATCACTCTATGAACCCTGACTGACCACACGTCTACTGTCATTAGCATGACGGTCATTGCATTGATCGCGTAGATTGAGTTCATCCAGTCCATTATCCTGGCAGTATGGACACACAAATGTCCTCACGGTTAGAGAGAGAGAGAGAGAGAGAGAGAGAGAGAGAGAGAGAGAGAGAGAGAGAGAGAGAGAGAGAGAGAGAGAGAGAGAGAGAGAGAGAGAGAGAGAGAGAGAGAGAGAGAGAGAGAGAGAGAGAGAGAGAGAGAGAGAGAGAGAGAGAGAGAGAGAGAAAACAATCGGGAAATGAAATGCCTACAAGTAAAAGACTTTTACGTTTTTTTTTAATAGCACACACAATGCCTCAAGTCTGCTAAAAAATACATTTAGCAGACTTGAAGTATTATGTATTATGCAATTATGATATATATATATATATATATATATATATATATATATATATATATATATATATTGCAACAATGCCATACAAGAACCGTTTTTTTCTTAGTGTAGAAAAACATGTTATTAATCTGATTCTGAACCTTTTGTGCAATATAATGTTAAAGGTTCTTAATGGAACCAAAGATGCCAATAAAGAACCTTATTAACTAACCTTATTTTTAAGAGTATAGGCTATAATACAATTATTGATGTTCGTTCTGGTATTAAATGCCAAAATGATCCTAAATAAATGCTTGTCAATTTGAAATAACCCTGTTTTTAGAATTATGTATAGCCTAATGGTCCATTATTTGGCCAAAATGTTCAATAGTAATAGTATCTGTCTGCAGTCTGCAAGACTTCGAGTTACGCCCCTTCAAGTTACGCCCACTTTAGCAAGACTTCAAGTTACGCCCCTTGAAGTTACGCCCACTTTTAGTCACGCCCCTTCAAGTTATGCCTACTTCCAAATTACCGCGACAACAGTTCCATTTGCTCTCGCACGAGTTTAACATAAACGAGAACAGTTTCATATGCTCTCGCACGAGTTTAACATAAACGAGAACAGTTAATTACCTCCAGAACAGTTTCATTATGCTCTCGCACGAGTTTAACATAACAGAAACCTCTGAGATGATATCTTCAAAATTCTTATTTTGTTTTGTCTGTATACAGCAAAGCAAGTTGCAATCTGCATTAGCACCAATGTATTGATAATGTATTGCTAGAAACCATATTGCAATGTAATGTTTTTTTATATAAATATTTTTAAACATCTTTCCATGTCGTATGCCTGATGTGCTGACAATTCATTTTTGACAACACTAATGAACAGTTAAATGCACCGCTGTCAAACACATCTTATAATACTTTGAGACAAATTAACTACAAGCACAGTCATCACAAAAACTTTTATTGAAGGACAACAAGGGTTTATGCAAACACAACCTATAAGTTCTGAACTTCTGGAAAATCAGACCGTGCCTCCAGCCGCAAAAAAAAAAAAACAGTCCATGCTGCAGTATCCTGCAAAGTCATTTTCACAGTAGAACCCTTGTAGGTTTCCTCTTCGTCCACATCCCCAGTATCCTTCACAGTCTTTATACAGGTCATTGCATAGAATGCAACGGGAGACCATAGGGAACTCTGTAGTCCTATGGTCCTCTGAAAAGGAGTTCCAGTTTACCACACCTGATGACAAAAGTAGTATGTGTAAAACATGTTTGCATTTTTTTATTTTTTTTTATACGAAATTTTCTGGTAGCAGTGTGTCTTCAGTATTCATTTTATTAGTGGTGTGCCTCCACAAGATTTTTTTTTTAGCAATTAAAAGATACACTTATTGCCTAAAACAAAAAAGTATTAGTCTAGTGTAGAATATATTATGATGATTAAAATAATTTTAGCACTAGAACCTTGACTTGAATCACAACTTAGGCCCAGACATAGATAAATGGACAAATGTAGAATCGTCACTCAAAAGCACCACAGCTGCACAAAAATCACAAAGGAAACTGGTATACTGGTATAGAAAAGAATAAATTAGGCAACATCTATGTACAACATGCATTTACATTTTAATAATGGCAAGTGACCACTCCAGGGGCCATCTAATGTGTTGTGTTGCTGGCATCTGTGGGACAAAGATTGAGTAGCTCAAAGTTCCAAATGCTTTTCTTTGCCCTTGCTGCGATGTAAAAAGCGGCAAGCCTGCATGTCCTAGTTGAGTGATGCTGTGAGTGGGAGACTTTCACCTATAGCTCAGAGGGGCTTTACCTCTAAAAATATGGAGGAGGGCAGAAGGAAAGAGACATAACTTACTGTCTAGCCAGCAGAAGTGTGCTTCCTTCAGAAAGGATTCCTCTCTCACTATCCTCCAGAACCGAGTGCATGTGAGTGCAAGGGTGCAAATTGCAGGATCACCATCTTGTAACATGCCTTCACGTGCTATCAGAAATTAGATATTTACAACTTCTGAAATCGTAATTACGAGCTCATTAAACTCAAGTTCGAAATGGGAGGGTGTTCATGCAACATTAAAACATGTTTTAACAAGGAACTCATTACGACAAGGCAACAATAACTTAACAGTTAGACCGTAAAAAACTATTGCTTACTTAACTTTAAACGAGGACCGATAAGTTTTAATAGATTATCAACTCTAGAAACAATACCAAAATGTGTATGAAAATGACTGACACATTTCATTTTAAACGGTTATCTGTGGAAAATATTCTTACCGTTGTCTCTAAACGAACTGCCATCTTGCCACTGATCTATCAGTGCATCTTGCCAACAACATCTCGTTCTGACATATCGCGTGGTTCGGTGTGATTTTTGGACAACTTCAAGTTACGCCCAACTTCAAGTTACGCCCGACTTCAAGTTACGCCCCTCTCTTGCAGTCCGCAGACAGACCCATCTCAAAATGTTTGCCGACAAGAAAAATCTGAAAAATGTTCTATAAAATGAGCCTATCTTCATGAAAAAGGTTAAATATTATTATTTTTAATGACATTCTTGTGCAATGGGGAGAGTGATACAATATTTTCTTATGAACCACATGTTTAACACACAAAAGTTACGTTCAGTTAAATTATGTGAAATTAACAGTTATGTTTTGACAGCTGGTAGCTTTATTATGGTAGCTTTACCCGTCGAAGTTTATAGTTTTAATCGATCTGCCATACGTTTTTGTTTGTTTGCATCTTTTATCCACACTAGTTCACTTTCTGTTAATTTATGTAAGTGTAGACAAAGCTTTCATGCAGGATCTGGGTGCTTGCTGTGAGAAAAATCAATCGATAAACGCATATGGCAAAGGAAGTGCATTCAAACTCGCTTCAGCGCGTATTTATGTGAGAGGCGCGTGCACGCGAAGGGGCGTGAGATTTGTCCGCGAGTCGGAATTCGGCACAACGCCTGTTATAATATCAAAAAGACTCGTGTTTTTTTACACTATGCTGAACGGTCGGTTAAGTAAGCGAGTGCCATTGACGGAAGCAGTGACCGGAAGTGATCCAGCCCACCACAGACAAACCGGAGCGCACTTTGAGCGCAGTCATGCCAGACTATGCACCAGGGGCGGACTGGGACCAAAAAGTGGCCCTGGACTTTCTGGCCCACAGCAGCCCACCGTACGGTGGCCGAGAGAGCTTAACGCGCTGCAACTGAAGCAAACACGAGCAAATAGAAAAAATCATCATCATCAGTTTTACAACACACGTGTGCTCCAAATACAGAAACGCGCTGCAAAAGTTCACAACACAACCAAATACAAAAACACGCTGCAAATAACACAGACCACAACGGAAATGTTTCCAGGGGAACCAAATAAGTGACGAACCCGGCTGGGACATGCTTATTGCTCGTGAGCTTCCCTATATGCCCTACTCCCTTCGAAGGGCAATATCTTTCCTTCTTGTTCTTCTTTATCTTTTTTTATTTATTTAGTTTAGTTTTCAGGTCATTGTTCTTTTCTCATTTGTATTCTGATGACATTGAACATATTGTTAATACATTTTGTATATTGTAAATAAGTTGTATGTCATAAAAATGTAATCTCGGTATGTTTTGCAAAAATAAATAAATTAGTGCTGGGCAAGTTAACGCGTTATTATCGCGTTAACGCATTTATTAATTAATGCCGACAATTTTTTTATCGCGCGTTAACGCAGAGTTTTTTTTATTATTATTTTGAAAGTCCGTTGCTCACTGGCTCTGAATACACATAGGCCTACAGTCAAACCATGATCACAGGAGGGGTGGGATGTTGGTCAGCCAGCAAATAACCCACTCAAACAAGCAATGGAGAGGCTTTGGCAGGTTCTCTCAGGTGAACAGAAAGGGAGACAGCGCTCCGCGAGTGAATGACAGGCGCTCTAAGGATAGTAACCATGGCAACGGCTTCTGTGCGCTACGCAGCTGTAGCCTTTTTAACTTAAATTAAAATTATACATAACTTTGATAGGCCTGCGTTTAGTTTAGCGGGGATGCTCTGCCATGTGAATTCCCTCCTGTTGATGTCCTGATAACTATTTAGATTCTGGAAACTCACAAACAGCGAGCCGAGGATCAGTCTCTCTTCCAATGATTTGTGCTGCGCGTCGTGTACAAAAAGTTAGACAATTCAACTTCGGCAACGCGCGGGCGCGTGCGTGAGGCGAGCATGACCGCAACAGTTTCACAGGAACGCACCCGCTTGTCGCTGCACCTGTGCTCGACCACTTCACCTCTACCTCTGTTTAATGTAATCTTACGTGGGAAACCATGGCATGCCATGACCAAACCTAAGCTGCTATCAGAGAAGTAACGTTGGTCGACTTATATCTGTAGTGATCATGACCCTTTGACTACATAGACTGTTTCTGCTGCTACCTGATACAAGATACCTGTTCAGAAAAAAAAAAAAATAAGACTCGTTTTAACAAGCTAGATAAAAGATAATGCCCTGGCAGTGGCAAATAGCTTTGTTTAAATATTTTATTTGATTACGTTAATGTTTAAGTTGAGATTTACAAGAAATATTTTATTGATACTGTGTAAAGGGAATACTGCTGATATAAAAGCACCTTATTTGTTTAAAGTTTTTGCAAACCACATTTATTGCACTTTTGTAGCAGTACATTTAAATCAAAAGTGCGCAATACACTACTTTAGAATTCATTATTCAATTTTGCGTGTAACAATGCGATTAATCGCGATTAAATTTTTTAATCGTTGCCCAGCACTAAAATAAATACATAAAGTAGAATTTTAAGCTGTAAGCACCTGCCGGGTTAGTCACTTATTTGGTTCCCCTGGAAAGATTTCCATTGTGTTATTTGCGGCGCATTTCTGTATTTGTGTTGTGACCTTTTGCAGCGTGTTTCTGTATTTGGGTGGTGTTGTGAAACTGATGAAGATTGCGGGGTTTTTTTCTATTTGCATGCGTTTTCTTCTATTTGCATGCGTTTTCTTCAGTTGCAACGCGTTGAGCTTTCTCGGCCACCATACCACCACATCCCCACATCATAACAAATTGGCCCATTAATGTGCAGAATATTTTTTAACACCACTTATAGCATACAAATATAACACAATACAAAAATAAATGCTATTTAAACATTTATTTTAAGTAACACAACGCTAGTAGGGTAGGGAGCTAGAGCCTTCAGAGCCTGTTGAACTGCTACTCTTCGCGCCAAATGTATAATCTGTTAATTTGAAGCATTTCACAGCATCTACCTCTAAATGCTATTTTTTAACGCGTAACTTTACATCTTCACCTTTTCTTTTCTTCCCATTTTCATCCATGGCTGTTCTAATGTTATGTCTTCTTACCTGAGTGTTCCTTGGCGAATATTTAAATATTAACATGAGCGGAGTGGAATAAAGAAAGTCTTTAGCAGGATTCAAAACGGTAAGCACACACTGCAGCGGGCAGAGTCGGTTTCTCTTTTTGAATGACGAATATATCTGCAGAAATAGACAGTTGTTTCATTTACACCCAGGCGCAGAACGCGCATTTTAGCTAACAGTCGGCTGTAGTTCTCTCGGTGTGTTCAAATGAAGCTTTTTTCCCACGACACATGCGAGGTGAGGGAGTCGGCTTTCATCTGCGCGGCTTGGTGTTGTGTTTTTCCAGGACGTTAAAGAGGGCGTGTTTCAAGATACGCAACGGAGTAGACCAAACTAATTAACAGGGAGGGACAGTCACATGCATGCACACGAAACACTCCTTGTCAGCCGCGCCCGCGCGATCGATTCCCTCATCCATTTGCGTAGAAAATGTAATATTGTGATTTCCGTCATTGTTTTACATATATATAAATTTTATATATATTTGTGTACCGGGCCGGCCCATATTGGCCAGCGGCCCACCGGGAAAAGTCCCGGTGCTCCAGATGGCCAGTCCGCCCCTGCTATGCACGCAGTAGCCCGCTTGCTTTTATGTTATAACAGTAATCAGGTCAGGAGCATGTATGCTGATGTGTATGGTGGCGACACGTAGGCTAACTTGAAAGTATTTGGAAGTACAGAAAAAAAGTCTTTTTGCGGGTGGGAGCGGGACAAAACGACTCGGTTACTAACGTAACCTCGGTTCCCTGAGAGGAGGGAACGAGTATTGCGTAAGTAGCTTACGCTATGGGAAAACTCCTTTTCTCGAGAAATATTGAAGTCTTTATGTAAAACGCATTGCAGCTGCACAGCATACAGCAGTGAGCGAGGCAGCTCGGTCATTGGCTGTGCTGCGGCAACTGCACGAACCTCTGACGGGGCGACTCTGAACACGCTTCCAATGAGCGTGCTTCGAGCCCGCCAAGATGGGCGTGGACAAGGGCTATATATTGGGCGCCCCGTCGTCTGAGTTCTTAAGGTTCAATCGACTGAAGCGAACTGACCAAGCGCAAGCACGGCAGCTTACGCAATACTCGTTCCCTCCTCTCAGGGAACCGAGGTTACATTAGTAACCGAGTCGTTCCCTTTCGAGAGGTCTCTCCTATTGCGTAAGTAGCTTACGCTATGGGAACACCATGTAAAACGCCGTGCGTGCTGACTTCGCTCTATTAAGCCAGAGGCAGATGCCTGAGCCTTTAAGCAAAGTAATTATCCAACGAGCCGGCCGAAGGCGGGCTTTATAAGGGACAATGTAGAACGGCCCAATGGGCGTCCAGTGGAAAAACACACAAGCACATTTTTATGTTCTGATATGCATAAAAAACCCTCTAAGTCAGTCAGAGACGGACCCTATAAGGGAGGAGATAATGCTCAGCATAAACACACTCCAGCCTATACATAGTTAGACCGACAGTATGTTGGAATGCAATGAGGGGACCTGTAGGTTATAAAACCTGATAAATGTTGACGGTGAGGCCCAGCCTGCTGCCGCACAAATATCTTGAATGGGTATCCCACTCGACCACGCCCACGAGGAGGCCATGCCTCTCGTAGAGTGAGCTCTGATGCCCAAGGGGCACTGAAGGCCCTTGGCTTCATAAGCCAGCGCTATAGCATCAACTATCCAGCGCGATATTCTCTGCTTTGAAACAGCGAGACCTTTGGTGCGGCCGCCAAAGCATACAAATAATTGCTCTGTCTGTCTGAACAGGGCAGAACGTTCCAAATATACTCTGAGTGCCCTGACTGGGCAGAGTAAATTAGCGTCGCTTTCGTCTGCTGGAGACGATAGCGCGGCCAGAGATATCACCTGTGCTCTGAAGGGTGTAGAGAGCACCTTAGGAATATACCCGTGTTTTGGCTTAAGGACAACTCTGCTGTCGTTAGGTCCAAATTCCAGGCAGGCAGCCCTTGATGACAGCGCGTGCAGGTCGCCCACTCTCTTGACTGAAGCGAGAGCCAGCAAGAGAGCAGTTTTGAGCGAGAGCTGTTTAAGGTGCACAGTTCCGAGAGGTTCGAACGGGGCACTCGAGTACGTCCAGGACCGTGGCCAGGTCCCAGATCCGCACTGAGGGGGGGCGTGGGGGATTTATCCTCCTGGCGCCTCTCAGGAAACGAACAACTAGGTAGTTTTTTCCTAGTGTGCGTCCTTCTACAGGATCGTGTGTGGGGCAGATTGCATCATCTGCTTCAGTTCTGGAAACCACGTCTGGTTCTTCCAGAGTGGGGCTACCAGGAGCACTGCACATTTCCCCTCCTTGATCCGACTTATGACCTGAGGTAGCATCGCGATCGGGGGGAAGGCATACAATGGGCGGCTCGGCCAGATTTGGGGGAGCGCGTCTGTGCTCTTTGAAAAGAAGAGAGGGCAGTGCGCATTTTCCTTGGAGGCAAAGAGGTCGACCTCTGCTCTGCCAAAGGTTTGCCATAACCACTGAATCGTCAGGGGGTGGAGAGACCATTCTCCTGGGAGAACTTTGTCTCTGGACAGCATGTCCGCTCCCTGGTTCAGGACACCTGGCACATGCACTGCTCTCAGCGAGCGCAGGTTGCACTGGGACCATAGGATGAGTTCCCTGGCCATCGAGTGCAGGGAGCTCGACCTGAGTCCACCCTGGCGATTTATATATGAGACTACCGTCATGTTGTCCGTTCGGACCAGGACGTGCTCGTCTTTCAGGTACAGAAGCAGGGCTCTGAGAGCCAAAGCGACCGCTTTCAATTCCAGACAGTTTATATGTAGGCGCTTCTCCGGGTTTGACCACAAGCCGGAGACAGGCCTGCCCTCGTAAAGGGGCCCCCCAACCTATTTTGGAGGCATCTGTCGTGATCATTTTTCTCCTTGTGTTCACGCCCAAACTCACACCGGACTGATACCAGTCGAACAGCTTTCCAGGGCGTCAGGGCTTTTATGCAGCCGTGATTCGCTCTGATTAAAAAGTGGCCCGAGCGCCACGCGTGAGTGGGGACACAGTTTTTGAGCCAGCGTTGGAGAGGACGCATGTGCAACAATCCTAGCTGGAGTACAGCTGATGCCGAGAACATGAGAATCCTTTGAAATCGCTTGACGGGGGCGCGCGCGCCCGCTCTGAACGATGTTGCAAGGCGCCGAATAGTGAGCGCACGCCCTGATGAGAGGCGCGCCGTCATCTGCACTGAGTCTAGCACTATTCCCAGAAAAGAAATATTCTGGCTGGGGGATAGCATGCTCTTTGCAAAATTTATTCTTAGACCCAGGCATTCTAGATGGCTGATAATCCAAGACCTGTGTGTCATTAACTGACTCTCTGATTGTGCTAGGACTAGCCAATCGTCGAGATAATTCAGTATTCGCACTCCCCGCTGTCTCAGGGGGGAAAGTGCTGCATCCATACATTTCGTGAATGTACGGGGTGCCAGTGATAGGCCGAATGGTAGTACTGTGTACTGGTATGACTGTCCCTCGAAAGCGAATCTCAGAAATGGCCTGTGATGAGGCGCTATCGGAATGTGAAAGTAAGCGTCTTTCAGATCCACTGATAGAAACCAATCCCCCGGGCGAACTTGCGCGAGGATATGTTTGGTTGTTAACATTCTGAACGAGCGAATCATTAAAGCTTTGTTCAGATGTCTGAGATCTAGGATGGGGCGGAGACCACCATCCTTCTTCGGGACGAGAAAATAGCGGCTGTTAAAAACCCGCCTCGCTCATAGAGGGAGGAACCGTTTCTATAGCGCCCTTTTCTATCAGTTTGAGCACCTCGGTGCGTAGAACATGTGAAACATCTTTTCTCACTTTCGTCTCGACCACCGCTGAGAAGCGGGGTGGTCTGCGAGCGAATTGAAGCGAGTAACCGTGTTTTATTATGTTCAAAACCCATTTCGGCATGTCGGGGATATTTTCCCAAGCTTTCGCTCGCACAGATATGGGCTGAATGCTGGCTGGGGGCGTGTCACAGTGACGTATGGCTCCCGCCGGCGAATCGCCCTGTGCTAACACTGAGCTTACAGCTCTCAGAGGCGCGAGCACGCGCTGAGTAGCTTTGTTGAGTGCCGAGTGCAGGGGTGCATGTGAGATGACAGGCACGCTCGCCACATCTGTAATGCTCACAGCGTGAGCTGGAGAAATGTTTAAGACTGTATGGACAGTGCTTATGGGTGGGGGTGCATAGACTGTGGTAGGCACGCGCGCCACTTTCATAAAACTTCCCGCTCATGGCGGGAGGTTTTTGGCCATGTAAACAGTGTTTGTGAGTAGGGGTGTGTGCATGACAGCGGGCACACGCGTTACCTTGATAGAATTTCCCGCTTTTACTGGGGAAGTGTTTATAATTGTGGGAACAGTGCTTATGTGTAGTGGTGCATACATGACAGTGGGCACACGATCTACATTTATGGGGCGTCCAGCCTGAGCTGGGGAAGCATTTGGCACTGCTTTGACAGTTTTGATATGTGGGAATGCGCACTTTAGTGTGGACACGTGACCCCTTAATGACACAGGCAGAAAATGGCTCTTTATGTGATCTCTGTGTGTCGCCGTTAAAATGGCGTTTGCTTGCAGGTGAGCGAGCTGTGCGGCTGGCCCATTGGCTGCTGTACAGACAGAAAATGGCTCTTTATGTGATCTCTGTGTGTCGCCGTTAAAACGGCGTTTGCTTGCAGGTGAGCGAGCTGTGCGGCTGGCCCATTGGCTGCTGTACAGACATTTCCAGCCGCCTGTAAGGGGACTGGGTAATGCTTTAAACATTTTGGAGAGAGTGATCCGGCTTTTGCGAGACACGCGCTCTCTCTTTTTCTCCCTATAGCTAGGAAGACTTACGAGGCTCCGGGTTCAGCACAATCTTGGGCCGAGGTCCCCGTCGCTCGGGCGGTTGCTTCCTGTTGGCGGAGCGCGAGCGGCGTCGGAAGTCAGTTTCAGGTCTGGGCTGAGAGACGGGAGGTGCCGTCTTGACTCGCTGCTGCTGAGGCGGCTTTTGGCGGCTCTGCGATGAGCTGGAGCGCTTGGGCAGGAAGTGACGCATAGCCTGCGAATCCTTACGGGCTTCGGTGAAGCGCTCAGCGAACTCTTTCACCGCTGGTCCGAACAGGCCGCTTTGGGAGATAGGCGCGTCGAGGAACGACGCCTTATCTGCATCCTTCATCTCTGTAAACGTCAGCCACAGATGGCGCTCAAGGACAGTCAGGTTAGCCATGGCACGGCCAATGGATTGGGCGGTGGCTTTTGTGGCTCGCAGGGCTATGTCGGTGGTGCTGCGCAGGTCCTTGAACGCCTCAGGATCAGGTCCAGACTCGTCCATGGTGCGGAGAAGTTTGGCTTGAAAAACTTGGAGGACAGCCATGGAGTGAAGCGCTGACGCAGCTTGGCCGGCGGCTGCGTATGCGCGACCGGCGAGAGCTGAGGTAGATCGGCAGGGCTTCGAGGGATGAGAAGCTTTGGCTTTCCATCCAGCGGTGGAGGGTGGGCACAGGTGATGGCCACAGCCTCCTCGAGGGGCGGAGTTCCCTCGTAGCCTCTTTCTTTCGCGCCGTCCACAGAGGAGAGCGACGAAGAGAAAGAAGGCTTCAGGCGAGCGGAGTGAGGGGCTTTCCACGACTTCGTGAGTTCGTCGTGAACTTCCCGGGAAGAAAGGGGAGGGCCTTTGCCGAGGGGCCTGCCGGCGCCCCTGCAGGAACCACTCATCCAGTCGGCTGCGGCCGGGTTCTTCCGTGGAAGACCAATCGAGCCCGAGGTCTTCCACGGCCTTGGACAGGATGCGGACGATCTCCGAGTCCATGCTGGAGCCCACACTCGTGCCCGCTAACGTCGATGGCGCGGGGTCGAAGGACGAGCCCGGCCAGTCGTCGGATGCAGCATCAAAGGAAAGGCTGTCATCCTTTTCGTCGTCATCCCCTGACGCGCCAAACGAGACGAGACCCATCGCTCTGCTGGAGGGGTGCTGGTCCGCCTACGTGAACCTAACTGGCGGCGGGGAGTCCTCGGGTGGTGGTGAAGCACGCGGGGATTGGCCTGGCGTGACGTCACTACAATCCGCGTGCTCTGGCGGCCTCTGTGAGCGGCGCTGCTTCTTGCGTGGCTCAACTAGAGGGGACGGTAGCACAGTGGTGGTAGGCTCTTTCGCGGCGAAAGCGGCGAAGAGAGCGCGCAGCTCGGTGAGGCCCAGGGAGTCACACTCGGGGCATCCGCCTCGAGTAAGGGCAGCCTCTGCATGGTCCGGACCCAGGCAGCGAGTGCAGATAATGTGACGATCCCCGTCCGGAAGAAGGCCTCGACACGAGGCGCAGGAAGGCATTTGAAACAACACCTTAATTTGCTCTTTTAGAAAAAGTGTCGCGGGAGCGAACACTTGATTAGCTTGCAAAGGATAAGAGGTGATGCGCGCCGGATGGCTTAGCAGAAGGCGTTCGAAGGCGGCTGAAGGCGTTCGAAGGCGGCTGAAGGCGTTCGAAGGCGGCTGAAGGCGCCTGCGTCTTCGTAGCAGTCCTGCTGTAGGCTTGTCGACGGCGGCGGCGAAAAGACTCCAAAAATCCGGAGGATCCAGCGAAGAGAATGGTCTTTGCTGAAGGAGATTAAATCTAAAGAACTTAGACGACGGGGCACCCAATATATAGCCCTTGGCTACGCCCATCTTGGCGGGCTTGAAGCACGCTCATTGGAAGCGTGTTCAGAGTCGCCCCGTCATAGGTTCGTGCAGTTGCCGCAGCACAGCCAATGACCGAGCTGCCTCGCTCACTGCTGTATGCTGTGCAGCTGCAATGCGTTTTACATAAAGACTTTAATATTTCTCGAGAAAAGGAGTTTTCCCATAGCGTAAGCTACTTACGCAATAGGAGAGACCTCTCGAAAGGGAGCATAGCCTAAATGTTGCGGGCGGGAGAAAGTAATATAGAAAGTAGTTGAGAACGTCAGTTATAACGACCCACGTATTAAAAAATAGTCGGGTTTAAACCGGGCTCATAATTACAGTTAATTTGTCGGGTAGGGCCGGACCGGGCTCGGACACAGCGGGCTCGGGTAGGGTCTTGCTTGATTTTTTTGGGCCCGATCTAAGCTCTACCTCGGGTCAGTTATGCTAACACTTACAGGCACGAATCAGCCGTTTGTCCTTGGGGAACTTGTGGAGCCTCTCCCCAGTTTTTGATGTATTCGTACATCCCGCACAAACACAATAGTAAACAATTTTTGCAAGCTAGGTCTCCAATATAACGTAACTCCAGGCCTGGAGCATAGACAGTAAAAGGAGTACCTTTTATGACGTCACGCCCAGCCCAGTGGAAGGGAGGGAGCGTGCTTAAAACCACTGTAAAACGCACCAACTTTTCATATTATATTCAGCATTTTGGTATAAAAAACATAAAAAAACAATGGTGGGCGGTTCTTATCTTTATGTTTAGTAAGCACATTGCATTATCTTCGTGAAAAATTTTACCTGCAATTTACACTTTAAGGCCCAATGGTTGTAGAGCTTTTATTCCAAGATGGAAATAAGCTTTCATACTTGATCACATTATCAACAATGCGTTTGTACATCTCAAAATATTTGAACTTAGAATGCATTTTTGCACAGAAAATGATCATGGTTTTTATTACAGTACGTCTGTTTTTCGTGTGTGGATTTTATTTGATGTTTATTAGTTGTTGTCAGAAGCGACTTGTTACCCAGCATTCCAGCTGCACTTCTTTATCATCACAAATAAATCAAGATTTTCATTTAAAATGTAAAAAATATCATTTTCTGATCTCATCTTCTGATAGCAATAGTGACCTCTAGGGAGAAACTATAGCTTCAGTCTGGAGGAAATCATGCTCATTTTGTGTAATCCTAATTATGTTGTTTAAAGAAATGTGTGTTTCGGAGTCAGTGACACTGCAGTCTTCAACCAGAAGCTCTCCGGATGACATTTATAAGGAAGTATTCTAACAGCTGACTCTTGTCACATTGGGGGATTGCAGGAATGAATATGCAGTAAACAATGATGAAATATGGACTATTGCTGCCAAATGTGTTTGGATTCTACACTGAGTGGCTCCCCAGACACACTTCTGCACTGGGAAACGAGACGGGTCAAATCTGGACACTTTCAAATCTATTAGAACAGGCCAGGCTGATTCCAGTTACACAGCAGTCAGATGATGTCTGACAATGTTCACCAAGCAAAAGCCATGAATTCGTCTTGAACATTGATTAGTGTGTGAAGCCATGAGGGTCTGAAGCTCGACTTCACCACTAGAGAGCAGCATCAGCTTGAGCTTTGACATGCACACACACTTCTCACAGTTAATGCAATGCCAACATTTCTCTGAATATGCATACTTAAATTATTGCTTTGATAAAGCAATTCATCCGAGGACGATTAAAAAATAAAGCAAAATGCATCTTCTAAACTACGGCAAGACTCTAGTAATACAGTTACATTACATTTTTTACATTAAATACTTTATTATGCATGCCTATGAAATCATTAGGCTATAATTGTACGTTAAAAAAACCGAAATGTCCTTACATTATTCTGGAAATATGTGACTTGACATTGTTTTATATAATTTGCTAAATGATCATAAATATGTATATGGAATAAAATCAGTGCATTAGACTTATAGAGTCAAACGTTTTTATTAATCGTTTTCTTGCATAAAAATGTGTTGAATTGAATTTTATTGTACGTTTATTTTAGGCATTTTAGATTTTGCACACTTAGGCTCATTTGTTGATTCGTATATTTAATCAGAGGAAGGGTAATTGGAAATATCACTTCATCTTTATAATATGTAGCTAATAATACGTCGCGCGCGTTCCTTCCATTAAACGTGGCGTTATTGCAGTAATTCATCACGCCGATCATGAACGCAGGCTTATTTCCATCTGGCTTCTTTCAAGAGCGATGACTTTCAGTAAACAAGTGCACAATCGATCACTGCAGAGCATTAAGGGCCCTAATCGGGCCAGCAGGAGCTCTGTGGGGTGGATCTTCGACTGGACTGTAATGGTTTGTTATGACCTTTCCGCGTTTCCATTAGTCTCGCTGTTATTTAACATGGAGCTTTTGATTTAACCCCGCGTATATTGGCCAAGAGGAGTAACTGGATTCCTTTACAAACAAAAGGCCAAAGACACTTCAGTCTGCGCTGCTCATGTAAACTCAAGGGTTTTAAGGGGCATCTTAAGCCTATTAGCATCGACGATAATAAAAATCTACTGACAGCCTTATCGTTGCACTATCATAACTGCTTTGCTTGATTTAGAGTAAATATTGTGCGTTCATTTCATTGATATCATTAAATTGTATCATAGTGGACATCCTGCTCTACTGGCATGGGTTAAAAAACCATTAGGCGTTTTAATAAAGAGCAGATTGTAGTTATTGTGTCTCTAAAATGTCTGTTTTGTCTTCGCTTTGTGTCTAGAAAAACATCCTCACTGAAGCAGAATGAGCATCATTTTCCTTCCTAAATGCATTTATATTCATTATATAGTACATGCACGTGAGGAAATGTAAAGAAAAAATATAGCCTATATGTTTATATTACTATAAAGAGATATATTTTTTACGGCGCTCTTATCCTATTAAATAGGCCTATCGCTAACTCTATGTCGCGTTTGCGTGAAAGGCCGTGTGTGGAAACGCATATATGAGGAAGAAAAAAATATAAGCCTATATATAGCCTTTATATAGCTATATTAATAAATATGGAGAGAGAAAAATGTAGGCTATACGGCACTTTTATTCAGAGAGCAGTGAATATCACTAACACGAAATTCGCGAAATCGCGTTTGCGTGAAACCGGAGGCCGTTTGAGCGCTTTTATATTAGCCTATTTATAGGCCTATTAAAGAAAAAAAAGTAGGCTATTGGACATGTACATGATTTTTTAAAACATTAAGATTTTAAATATTTTTAGTTGATGTTTCGCTAACTCACAAAAATGATTCGCGAGACGAAATTTAAAGTCACTAAAGTAGCTAGCCTATTCGCTCGCACACTGCTCAAGTATTAGTAGGCTGGACTTGGTTAAACTATGTATAAAAAATCAAATAGGCCTACTTATGGTTTTGATAAGGTGCTATAACACCTGTTGACCATCATTAAAGATCAACTACGTCATTCGCGATCTTCTATGACACTCAATGAATTTCCTTAATAAAGCGTTTAGGACTGTATTTGCACGACCTTTCCTTTTCTGAAATGTAGGCTATATATGAAACATTATCCGGTGAACAGAAATTAGTTTGTGATAGTTGACTTCTAGCCTATATTTTTATGCGCTGCTTCACTAATATTATAGGCTACCGAATGATTTCCATTCTGTCAAGGGTGCGTTTAAAAAAGCAATTAATAATCCGTGACAAATGTTTCCCGAGGCTGTCAAATCCCCCAAATGAACCGCAGAGAGCTGGCTAGATCGCCATTGAACTCTCAGGACAGTGATTGCATCAACCAGGGGGAATTTGGGAAAAACAAACCAATTCCACAAGGTCCCCAAACTTTCCCAGGATCGGCATTTAACGATTATGATATTTTACTAATGTCTTAATGTTTCCGGCATGACGGGCCCTGTCACTGCTGACAGACAGATGCTCCTGATGGGGGGTCCAGAAATAAAGTCATTCCCAAAAGACCAGTATATGATGTTATCAGGAAGAAAGTTCCTATTCCCAGATCAAATCACTAAAGTGATTAAGGCAAGTAGCCGATAATGTTTTATCTAACCACGACAGACGTGCAGAGAAATGTTACAGCGATGAGAACGGGATGATTTCTGGTGTTGAATCGCTGGTTTAAATGACTACAGCAGATGACTGTGTGCTTTCAACACGGATATATTTATCACAATACAGGCGTAGATATAGATAGGAATGCAGATATGGATATGGACAATAAAGATATCCGGAAGCTCTGGGTTGAACCTGTTTTCTTCCGTATAGACCGAAACTTTCATCCTGAATCTCTTGACCCGAGCACGATATTATTTCATTTATATTAAACTCAATTTGCAGTTTTTTGTTTACAGAACTAATATAGCCACTCGTATTTTTTTTAGAAAGCTTTAAAAAAAAAAAAGGGGGGGAAGCAAATATGTCTAATAAATTACATTCTGCAAATTTTATAAAAGTTAAGAATTAATCTCAAAGAATCATACACTCAAAAAATGTTAGCCTTTTTTCAAGATTTACGCAATTCAATTAATAGTAAAATTCCATCTAATTGTATTGAATACTTAAATATTATGAATGAATAATTTTAAAGGAGTAAAAAAATGAACTTATTAAAACATTTTGTATAAATCTTAATTGAAACAAGGGAATGGACCATGTTATGTCATTCGTATTCACAAATAAAATAAACATCATAAAATTTGTTTACATTTAAGTTTAAGATTTATACAAAATGTTTTAAGATCGTTATTTTTTTACACATGTAAATTTGTAATTCTTAATATGAATAATATGTAGCCTAAGGATTATTCAATTCAATTTGATGGAATTTTACTATTAATTAAAATGCGTAAATCTTGGGGGGGGAAAGCGTGTATAATTTTCTTTTCAAAATACAAAAACAGAAAATGCTATTGCAAGTACAATAAATGTACATTATGATCTAAAAAAATTAAGGATTTTAGATTAATTTTAATGTTAAAAACATTCAATTTCGAAAAACAAATGCTTCTCTCAGAACATGCATCTTCAACCCTTTTTAGTCTTTTAAGAAAAATAATGTTTGAATTAAATTATGCATAAATACTAAATATTATTAGTCGTGGTTTAGTAAAATTAGGCTACATTTGAAATGTGATTCTGATTTTCTGCTACTCTTGGTTAGATTGCATAAGCGTTGGTTGAGTGATACAGTAGGTGAGAAGATGCCCGCTCAGGTTTTATGATCTCGCTCGTGACTCTCAGGGTTCAAGACGCCGGCACCTGAAATAACGCGCGCGTTCACACGCATGCGGCGCGTCTTCCGCATCCTCTTCCCTGGATTGTTTTGACTGCTTGATCGAGAGCAAAGCGCTACATTTCATCTCTAAATTTAAACCGGAATGGAGTCATTCGAAAACACCGTGATAGGAGGCAGTCGGGGTCATCGACCTTTCCGGGATCATGAACAACACCAGAGGGAGAGAGATATTCTAACATTACAGCATGGGGAAAAACTCATCTGCTATCATTAATGACCATAAACATATGACAGGGCAACATACCGACCATCATCTGATGCCTGCTAGAAATAGTTTCGCATATGCATTTTCATAGGCCCAATTATATAAATAATAATATAATTATATAGTTTTTTTGTTTATATAATATATGCGTGTGTGTATGTGAAAATGTGTACACACACACACAAAAAATGTAATTATATATATATATATATATATATAGAGATAGAGAGAGAGAGAGAGAGAGAGAGAGAGAGAGAGAGAGAGACCCTATTATTTATATTATATTTACAAACTTGTATGTTAGATGCGATTAATAGGCTATATATAAAACAAATTTAATAGCCTACTAATAATTGTTTTATCTGTTTTTTGTTTTCCCACTATAAACAGCATTTGAAAAGCGCTTTAATTTTGGCACAGTAATAGATGGTTGTCATGGGCTGAACTTGTACATATGTATGAAGTATCGCCTCTGAAGTTAATTGTGTTTTCGTTTGAGCGGAGAATAGATTTCCTCTGTTTATTATAAGCATAAGGACGGATTTGCGTCACCGCGCGACTTGCGAGTTGAGATAAAGTTGCACAAATATTGAAAAAAGGAAGTGCTAACAGTCATTATAGAGTTCCACCTCTGCGAGCCGGAGGAAATAAGGGTCCTCTGCTGTATCCTTAAATACTAAAGCATCTTCTATTTCTGGCCTAAATCTAGCAGGAATATCCGCTCATTTAGCCTGAATCACAGCTCATCAAAAACAGGATGAGTTGCGTCGAGAAACTCCCAGAACAGAACACACTCACAAGAAGGAGACTGCAGACTGTGGAGCATTCGAGTTTCAGAGTTTGTTGTTTGCATATTTATAATAAAAAAATAATAATACAAAAACGTGGTCAGAACTGTTGCGAATGCATGCAAAACTCGATATTGATTTGAATGCATGATTTATAACCTATAACATTATATTAGTTATCTTTAATGTGTTTCTAAAATCATAACATTATTATACAACTGTGCAACATTAAAAAACAATCTTGATCTCGCTCTCTCTTTCTGCATGCATATACTGTATATTATGCATCCCATGTAAACTAAAACTTATTTGCTAATATAACCAGGAACTGAAGTATTTATTTGCATATAATAAATCGTTGCATTATAAATAGGCCTACATCTTCACGTGCAATATCCAGTATTGCAATTTAATTCCAATGGTTGCATGTTTTGCGCATTCATAAATGCGTTGGTTTTTAATGGACGTGCTCTCGGTCAAACTCATATTCTGTGGGGCGTGTCGAACACGTCTGTCAACTTCCATTGGCTCAGAGAGAGCCAATCAATAACAGAACTCCTGCTAGAGCTGCTCGGACTCCTGTGTGGAGTTTCATACTCGAGGAGGAACGCGCGAGAGAGTTCAACTCTTTAAACTCGACTGCGCATGAGCTTCTCTGTCAGGAAGGTTTGGCTTCTCCTGCCGGGATGTACACGACGGGACTCAACCCGTTTTACGCATCGAACTTTAGCCTTTGGACCGCGTACTGTTCGGGTGGTTTTGGGGTGGATAGCATGAAAAAGCCCTCGTTCTGCATTGCTGATATTCTGCACGTCGGAGATGCGGAAAATATCCCCGGTTCGTCTTCGCTTATGGCTCATATTGGGGCGCGCGCGTCCGGGTCTCCCCTGCGCCCGTCCCCGGTCACTCCAGACGCGCGCGCGTATCACCGGCACGGAATACACTTGACATCAGTGTCCAGATCCCCCATGCACGCGCATTCCGCGCCCCCGCCGTCCAGCAAAGACCTCAAGTTCGGGATTGATCGGATATTATCCACAGACTTCGAGCCGAAGGCAAAAGATGCGCCATCGTTGAGAGGTAAGAGTGTTTTTATGAATCAGTTTTTTTTTTTTGTGAGTGTATCACATCACACCTCACTTATGACAAGAGGACAGAACAATTAGATTAATTTAGAATATAGTTATAATCATATAGTGAGCCGCAAAATGGTCCTGCTTTAGACGCGTCCATCCTAATATCTGTGGCGGTTATGGCCCTGTTTATGCAATTAATACAATTGGAATTAGTTGAATTGTTTGGTTTTTGTCGTTCTGGAACAGATCTCACATCGATTGTTAGTCTGAATCGGCAGTCAGCAGTCCATGTGTCTGCCAGCCCGTACTTCGCGTCCATAGACGAAACCTCCTCCATGATGGGTTCAATAAGCAGACAATCAGGGCAACATCAGTTTCAGGACTCCTTCCCAGGTAGTGTAGACATCACATCCCAGCTGAGCCCTAAAGAGGGATGAAACTTTAATCCCTGCAGTGTCTTCTTTTGCTCTGAATGCATGTGAATGCGGTGGTTATTTCGCACATGCACATATGATTCAATAACACGCACTCTGGTCAGTTATAAAGCCATCGCATGATGCGTTTGTCTAAATTGCATTGAAATGCCCGTGTGTTCTAATGGCGCGTGTTTTTGCCTCAAACAGGGCCGTATGCAGTGCTTTCCAAAGACACAATGCCACAGACCTACAAGAGGAAAAGATCCTGGTCCAGAGCCGTGTTCTCCAACCTGCAGAGGAAAGGCCTGGAGAAGCGCTTCGAGATCCAGAAGTACGTCACGAAACCGGACAGAAAACAACTGGCGGCGATGCTGGGCCTCACCGACGCACAGGTGATCCTCCATTATTAATAATAATCACATTTATATATACAGTAGCCAACAATGAAGTGGATCAAAACCGTTCATCAAAGTTATACATGCATTTTGAACAATACCCGTTCTAGGACAACTTTTTTGATCCACTTCAAATGTTGACTAGGCTACTAATAAATAAATAAACATTTTTTTTTTTTTAAATAACGTTATTTGAAATTTATGATACGATACTGGCATAATGAAATTAACTTGAGACGGCACGGGCCATCTGGAGTGCTCGTGGAAAAACTGCAGCATTGCGACACACACATTTCTACAGAAATGAAAGTCAATTATAACGAATTATTGCAAATAGAGGATATTGCAGTCGTTTCATTTCAAAACAGCCTAATTTAAGACATTGGGCAAGAGTTTCTGTCTTGTTTTATATCGGAAATGACACGACAAACAGCATGAGGAATGCGATAAGAGTTTCAAAACTTTCCAGTAATGTTTGGAAACTGTCTGAATCTCTGCCTTTAAAAAAGTAGCCTAATTTCACTCGGCATTTCGATCAAAACCTTTTGATTTATGGTTTGTGCATGCATTTTGTGTTAGCTATAATTGTGTAGCCTATAGATGTAAATGCAATTAATAATGCACGTTGATCTTTAATCACAAAAACATCAAAACTGCATACAATAAATAATAATAATAATAATAATAATAATAATAATAATAATAGGCTACATACATTAAAAAAATGCTGGGTTGTTTCAACCCATGCTTGGACATTATTGGGTTTAAAATTTTAACTTAAAAATATGAACCAAAAATATTAGCCAATTAATATTTGATCCAAACATGGGTTAAAACAACCCATCATTTTTAGAGTGTATAAATTGTATTAAAATAAATACATTAACTTTATCTGCACAATAACTTTATTCTAGAGCTGCTGTAAAGCCAAAACAATCTCTGTTACTTTAATTTCCTATTATCACTGTAAAGCTGCTTTGAAACAATATTGTTAAAAGCGCTTATAAATGAAGGTGACATAAATCCATACATTAAATATTCTAGTATAGCCTAATAATTATTATAACCTTGTTTTAGGTAAAAGTTTGGTTCCAGAACCGGCGGATGAAATGGAGGCATTCCAAAGAAGCGCAGGCGCAGAAGGACAAAGAGAAAGAACCGGATAAATCCACCGAGACCGAGCAGAAAGAGCGCGACGACTCCGAGTGCGAAAGCGAACCGAGCGAGTCCGAATTCGAAGACAATACGGAGGACAAAAGCGACGTGGACATTTCTGACCTCAACAAAGCCAGTGTGATTATTCCCGGAGCTCCGACTGTCAGCACGCAGGACACAACCAGCACACACTCCACGACAGAACCGAGTCCAGCCACACGAGTCCTGCCGGAACCGAGTCATCTGAAGTGAACAAACACACGAACCTGCCAGAACCGAGTCATCTGAAGTGAACACCTTAAACACACGAGTACTGCCGGAACCGAGTCATCTGATGTGAACACCACAAACACACGAGTATACTGCCGGAACCGAGTCATCTGAAGTGAACACCTCAAACACACGAGTACTGCCGGAACCGAGTCATCTGATGTGAACACCTCAAACACACAGCGTCTGACGGGACAGAGACATCAAATACAGCACACACACACACACACGCAGGCCTTCTCGAGCCATCGGTTCATCATGTCTTCCATCGTGAAACAGGCCCTTCGTGATCCCCGAGGAAGGAAAGCATCGCTCTGCTTTAACCGAATCGCTCGTCTTTTTTATGACGATTTTGGAATCGAATGTTCATGAATTAAGACTTGATTGTATTATATTTTGTCTGTAAGTATTTGCACTGAAAATGTAAATAAACATTTGTTACTAATATCCCACGTGTATTTATGGAAATTCAATAACTATTAACATCCAATAACATCCCAAATTCAATAGGCTAACGAATATAAAAACAGCGGATGCATTTAGAATTTCGTCACTTTTTATGTAGCCTAACTAGGCCTATTGTAAAAAATTAAATATCGCATAATTATAATAATCGCCTACATTATTATTATGATTCTTATTTACATCATTGTAGGCATATATACCCAAGCATTTAAATAAGAGTTAATTGTCTATCGTGAGGAAGGAACGATAGACACATTGCAACACATTTCTCACTAATAATTGTCGGATGTTGAATGGCAACATTGCATAATTTACGACGAAGACATTTTCACAGGTTTGCATGAGATTAAAGATTTGAGATTTGCATTTCATTTTAAACATCGAAATTGTGAAAGTTTTAAAATAATTTAAAACTTAAGATAAGATGCGGGGAGGGAGATTGGGGCAAGTCGACCGTCACATGTTCGTCTTTTGTTTATTGCAATAGTGAATTCTGTCATCCAAATAAAGATTCAAAGCATCATTATAGGGTTTAAGTAAACAACTGAAAACAATAAAACCCCAGTTATGCATTAAGAAAAAGGAGGAAGGCTGTTTTAATCCGTATTTATTACTTTTTTTTAACAATTAGGTTAACTATATATATATATAGTTAACCTAATTGTTAAAAAAAGTAATATATATATAGCCTATATAACTATTTATATATATATTTTTTTGCTTACCATTTAGTTTTGTTTCGACACAATTTTGGGTAAAATATGGACAACCCCAAACGTTGGATTGAAAATATAACCCAATATAAACCCGTCTGGGTTTGTCCATATTTGACCCAAAATTGGGTTAAAACAACCCAGCATTTTTTTTAGAGAGTAACTGTTTTAGTTTAGATTTAACTGCAAGCTATTAAATAGCCTGTTCACAAAAAAATCTAATAAAATCGAAATTACTTTTTTTAACACAAAAATATGATTTAATATCACTGTAGCCTAATTAATGAGTTCAATCATGTAGAAATAGCTCTTTTAGGTTACTATCATCTCTTTTACAGTATAATCCAGATATGCAGCATATCTCGTGTGATAGTTTCCCCTGTGTGTGTGTGTGTAACGTTGACATCATAAGGCTGTGATGGATGCTGAAAGCGTCGTCTTTTGGCCTCCAAGTCCTTTTTTGAGTCAGGTTAATGTAATTCTGCCAAGGCTTTTCGCCCTTAAAAAAAATGTGAGCTGGGTGAAATTTGGCGTCCAACAATAAACAGAGCGCGAAGAGCCTGGATTTATAGTTTGTATACATTCGCTGGCTCCAGATATCAGCAACAGAGCGGATGAGTGTGTTTTATGAATGTAGGTTCATATCTGCGCATCAAAAACTACTCCATTTATGGACT
>NW_026606722.1:7785000-7842500 GCF_029890125.1 Rhinichthys klamathensis goyatoka
AGCTGCTGTTTTACCTGTGGTGTACCTGACTGTTCCCGTGCATTTACAAAATTTGCAGCTTCTCATCTATATAGAGACCATACAGGATATCAGAAGTCTCGTAAAGGTTCCAGATTTGACCAAATAGACACAACACTGATTTGCCAGATTGGATATTGTCATTTCACATGCACAACTCTGAATGACTTAATTAGGCATTTAAAATGCCATTTTGATGAGGGCAGGGAAATCGGTCTGTACTGCATTTACTGCATACTGCATTTAATTACATTTACAATGTTTTCCTTTTATATTTTTTCTTGTAGATGTCAGCAACAGCAGCTGATGTAGAAAAAAGTTCTACACTTCCAGACTCTCCGAGACTGATTGTCTTAGGTAATGTATGTTCCAAAATCTTTAGTAACTTAATACATTTTGCCTGTTGTATGTTAGCATACATGTTTATAAAGTGTTTTCTTATATTTATTATTTTTAGGTGAAATTCTCACTGCAACCCAGTGGATGCTGAGTATTGAGGGTCAAGTGTTTATGAATCCACACCCCAATTTCATGGCTGGAATTGCTGCTTTGTTTGCAACTTATACTACAACTTTAATCTGGTGTACGAGCACGAGGCATCCTGCACAGTTGAATTTGTTCAAAGGTAACAGTTTACTTAAATATAAATGTGTATATGTTAAAGGATTAGTTCACCCAAAAATTACATTTCTGTCATTAATTAACTACTGACCTTCATTCATTTTCGGAACACAAATTAAGATATTTTTGATGAAATCCGAGAGGTTTCTGAACCACACATAGGCAGCAAAATCATTGCAACTTTCAAGGTCCAGAAAGGCAGTTAAGACATTGTTAAAATAGACCATGTGACTACAGTGGATCAACCTTAATGTTATGAAGCCACGATAATACCTTTTGGGCGCAAAAACCCCCCAAAATAACGACTTTATTCAACAATCTCTTCTCTTCTGTGTCAGTCTCTGACGCTGTTAATGTAATAAACACAGTGCAGCGCTTCCAGGTTCTACGTTAGAACAAAAAGTATTCTCATCACTTCATAACATTGAGGTTGATCCACTGGAGTTACATGGACTATTTTAATGATGTTTTTACTACCTTTCTAGGCCCTGGAAGTTGTAATGACGTTGTGGTCTATGTGTGGTTCAGAAACCTCTCTGATTTCATCAAAAACATCTTAATGTGTGTTCATGAAAATGAATGTAGGTCAGTCGTTAATTAATGACAGATTAATAAGTAATTAATTACAGAAATGTCGTTTTGGGGTGAACTAACCCTTTTTAGTATTGCAGCGAATGCTTAATGTAAAGTGGTATATTTTCATTAGTCTGCACGTGATCCTAAAGCTTCTGCTTGTGTTTTTCTGACTAATTTTTGTGCAGATGTTTTGTTGGAATCAACCCATCCGGTACCAAGACAGTAAAAAAAAAGTGGAAAGACCTCAGAGAAGAGGAACAACAATATCAATCCTCATGTGTCTACTCTTCTCAGAAGGCTAATGGACTTTGAGTTGTTAAGCATGTAAGTTGTCAAATGTATATTTTAAAAAAAAGTACTTTAAATTAAAATGGTTTAAATGTTTTTAGAGAGAATGTTGTCAATCACCATTGTTGTTTATCACAAACATTTATACCAAAAATAATTAAAAAAAAGGCAGAAATGTGAGTTTTAACAGGAGATGTAAGTTAAAGGGTTAGTTCACCCCAAAATGAATATTCTGTCAGTAATGACTCTCCCTCATGTTGTTCCAACCCTCTAAGACTTTCGTTCATCTTCGGAACACAAATTAAGATATTTTTGATTAAATCTGAGAGCTGGATCACTCCTCACACACATGATCAGCGTTGGCCAATAGTGAGCCTACGTGTGACGTACAACACAGAAGCGCTGCGCTGTTACACTACGTGAAATCTCGAGGCCCACAGAGAAGGAAATGAATTGTTGAATAAAGTCGTTATTTTTGTTTGTTTTTTTTGTGCACAAAAAGTATTCTCGTCGCTTGATAAACTTCAGATTGAGCCACTGTAGTCACTCGGACTATTTTAACGATGTCTTTCATAACTTTTCTGGGCCGGCAAGTTACGATCCCTTAGAAACCTATGGAGGAGTGATTCAGCTCTCAGATTTAATCACAAATATCTTAATTTGTGTTCCAAAGATGAAGGAAAGTCTTACGGGGTTGGAACAACATGAGGGTGAGTAATTACTGACAGAATTTTCATTTTGGGGTGAACTAAACCTTTAACCATAATGCCATTCTGTTGGTTGAGCTTAAAGGAATAGTTCATCCAAAAATGGAAATTCCGTCATCATTTACTCACCCCCATGTTGTTCCAAACCTGTATGAGATTCTTTCTTCTGCTGAACACAGAAGATATTTTAGATATATTGAAGAATGTTGGTAATCAACAGTTGATGGTAGCCATTTACTTTCAATTGTCTGGTTACCAAAATTCTTTGAAATATCATATTTTGTGTTCAACAGAAGAAAGAAACTCATACAGGTTTGGAACAAATTGAGGGTGAGTAAACACAATGATGACAGAATTTTCATTTTTGGATGAACTGTCCCTTTAACTTTTATTGAACCCAGAATCTTGCTTTTAAGTCTTACAAGTTATTTGTAGTTATTTTGTGACTGATTTTGAAAAGATTTTCGTACTTGAAAAAGTAAAATTGTTGTTACCAGTCTTGCAGTTATTTGCTTAATATTTTAATAAATATTTTTCAACAACAGCTTTGACTTTGTGTTTGTTTTTTTAAATGTTTATTTTAATGCATTTACATCAATATAATAAAGTACAGTTTACTGTTAAAATGATTCTTTTCAGCTTTTTAAATGTTAAACTATTACAGCATCTTCTTAAATTTTGTGGGTATTTCCAGGATTTTATTGGCAACTTTATTGCCATGTTAATACTGTACTTTAGTGAAATTACAAAAAAATTGCTGTAAAATATATTTACAGGATTTTATTGGCAACTTTATTGCCAGGTAAATACTGTACTTTAGTGAAATTACAAAATATTGCTGTAAAATAAAATACAAGTTTAATTCAATGTTACTGTAAAAAAAACTATAAATTACTGTATTTCATATACAACAATTAACTGTAAGTTGCTTTACAGTCTTATACTGTAATCAATTTTACAGCAATTACCAACATTTTTACAGGACTTTATTGGCAACTTTTTTGCCAGTAAATTCCTGTAAATTCTACAGGAAATTTTTTACAGTGCGTGTGTATATATACACACACACACACACTCTCTCACACACATATAGCCCATACACGTATTTTAGAATATCAGGAAGCATTAACCGATTATATATAATAAATACAATACTGTGCGTCTAAACATAGCAGAATGACAATAAAGCTCACTTGACTAGACTATTGTATTTAATATATATAATCGGTTAATGCTTCCTGATATTCTAAAATACGCGTATGGGCTATATGTGTGTGAGAGTGTGTGTGTGTGTGTGTGTGTGTGTCTGTCTCTCTCTCTCTGTGTGTGTGAGTGTGAAAGTGTGTGTGTGTGTGTGTCTGTCTCTCTCTCTGTGTGTGTGAGTGTAAAAGTGTGTGTGTGTGTGTGTGTGTGTGTGTGTGTATGAGAGAGAGAGTGTGTGTTAGTGAGTGAGTGAGTGAGTGTGTGTGAAAGAGTGTGTGTGTGTGTGTGTGTGTGTGAGTGAGTGAGTGAGTGTGTGTGTGTGTGTGTGTGAGAGAGAGTGAGTGAGTGAGTGAGTGAGTGAGTGAGTGAGTGAGTGAGTGAGTGAGTGAGTGAGTGAGTGAGTGAGTGAGTGAGTGAGTGAGTGAGTATATAATACACATACACACACATTAGAAGAACTGAGAAGAACAGTGAGGTAATGATGCTGTGTTATATATAGGCTGTAATCCTCCACGAGTGTCAGTGAGGTGCAGTAAGTGTGTTTTCTTTGGTTTGGTGAGAGCTGGCGTAACATTAGACGGTTGTCTGGTTTATGAGGTAACACACTTCTCTGAGGAACAGCTTCACCTACGGAGGAAAAGACTGGGCTTGCCTGTAATTTAACAACACGTCACAATGATTCAATAACCATCGCAGTCCATTTCTGCTGAACACATTTATCAACGCCTTCGCTGGTGCCGTCAAGGGTTTCTGCTGGTTTATAGAATTGGGACTAGAATTATGAGTGTTTTAGAGGTTTAATTTAATAGATGTTATACTTAAACACATACAAGAGCCGATTCAATATGCTTTCAATTTGTGTTAAAATTATCATCAGCTTATGATTTTGGTTTTATGTACAGTGCTGTATTTAACAATTTAGTTGAAGTTTTCCTGTACAGACATGCAATGTTAAAGGGGTCATATAATGCCATTTTTGTACAAGCTAATATGATTCTTTAGGGTCTAAATTAAAAGTTTGTAATATACTTTAATTAAAAATTCTCATTAGTATTGTAAGAAAACACTTATTTTACCTGGTCAAAAACAGCTCTGTTTTCAGCACGCCGTTTCAGTGCATATGCCTTTAAATGATCATGAGCTTTGCTCACCCCGCCTCTCTGTTCTGTGCATACACCGTTTGTAACACAATAACTCAATAACCATAACGCGTTGTTCAGTATAAACGTGGAATTATGAATTATATTGAGAACGTCATACATAGAAAACATGCCGTAATGTACCCTGACTGAGTGTAAACCTTAGACGCATTCATTGTGAAGCGTGCAGCTAGCGATTTGCAAAGATTAATATATTAATATAAAGTTTAATAAAACGTTTCACTCACTTCCGTTCTTCTGGAGGTTCAGCAGGAACACGAATATCTGGAACCGATCCTTTTTAGCAAAGCTTCTTAGCAAATCCAGCTTTATACTGACCCTCGTTTATAAAGCAGTCTGGTGTGTGAAATGATCCGCGCAAACATGAAAGCATTGACGTTGCTCGTGTGGAATATTCCCTTCGAAAACAAAACTCAGCCACTGCGTCTTCAGCGGTTCGGATTCAGGAACATTAAAATGACTGCTGTGTTCGTTATTACACCCAAGAACAGAACACCACAATCGCTTAGACGCCATTCTGCTCATAGACAGTGCTCCGGCACATCAACAATGACCGCGCCGGTCCGGTCCGGTCCGCGCCGCGCAGACTATGATTGACAGCTACCTCATGTGCGAGGGCGGGTCTGTGTTGAAACGCTCCCGTCAATCAACAATCGTGGGAGGGGCGTCCGTTTTATTGACGTCACAAAAACGAACGGCTCGATTTGAGGCAGGGGAAAACATATAAGGAGATTAAAACAAAACCACTGGATGGATTTTTATCATTATATGATGTTTGTGTACAGGCACTGCCAACACACATTTCAGTACAATCAACTTGTAAAAGTGCATGTACCATTATATGACCCCTTTAAATAAATAAATAAATAAATAGCAAAAGAATATTCTGTAATATACTCTGCTTTTCAATGTTTTGCCCTCAATTATCATTTCTAAGTTGCCATTTTAACTCCATAATGTGACACTTTTCAGAGAAAGTCTTGACTAATATTAGTTCAGACTAATAAACTGCTGCAAATTGCTAAAAAAATTGCTGATTTTTGCGTTTAAACATTTCCTGCATTTAAGTGATAAAATTAAAACAAAATAATTATATACTGTATATGTGCTGTCAAATTGATTAATCGCATGGAACATAAAAGTTTGTGATGACAGACAGATAGATAGACAGACAGACAGATAGACAGACAGACAGATAGACAGACAGACAGACAGACAGACAGATAGACAGACAGACAGATAGACAGACAGACAGATAGACAGACAGACAGACAGACAGACAGACAGACAGACAGACAGATAGATAGACAGACCCACACACACATTAACAAAATTTTATGTTAGCTGTGATTAATCGCGATTACTTGATTTGACAGCACCATATATATATGCACAAAGAAACACTTTAAATATGAAATAAAATACACACACACACAAAAAACAATAAATTATGCTAAAATGCCAATTTTAAGCCCGGGAACATTTATTAGGCAAGTAAAACGAGTCTTGATTAGACTAATAAACTGCTCGTCATTATGCCTTCGCCTTCTCATTCATTTGTCTGTAAATTGTTACAAAAGTTTGTTGATATTTGCATTTAAACATATCCTGCATCTAAGTGTTAAAGTCGTGAGTGTTGTACAGCAGTGAGCGCACTCTCACTCTCTCTCTCTCACACACACACACACACACACACACACACACACACACACACACTCTCTCATATTACACACAATCAAACACACACTCACTCTCTCATACACACAATCAAACACACACACTCTCTCTTATATTACACACAATCAAACACACACTCACTCTCTCATACACACAATCAAACACACACACACACTCTCTCTTATAATACACACAATCAAACACACACTCACTCTCTCATACACACAATCAAACACACACACACACTCTCTCTTATATCTGGACACACAGGAGCCGTCGCCACATTTCAACGGAGTCGCATTATCGAGCGATTCTCTAACATGCTCGCAGTTTCCAGGCAACTTGGCTTAACTTTTCCACAAACCAAAAACTAGTTTGCCAGCCAGTTCGGGGAGAGAGAGAGAGAGAGAGAGAGAGAGAGAGAGAGAGAGAGAGAGAGAGAGAGAGAGAGAGAGAGAGAGAGAGAGAGAGAGAGAGAGAGAGAGAGAGAGAGAGAGAGAGAGAGAGAGAGAGAGAGAGAGAGAGAGAGAGAGAGAGAGAGGCATCTAAAGTTAAATTTAAAGATGTGTTTCTTTTGGACGCCCGTCTGCACAGCTATAAACCAAGGGAGACATTTTCATACTGGACATTTTTCATGGTTTCGCTCTGAGTTTCCTCCCTTCCTCTCGCTCCACCTCGGGCTGCAGACCACAGGCGACGGGCATCATCGCCTCGTGTAAAACACAAAAACACAACACACACACACACACCCTCTGGACGGGGCCCGGTTGTCCTTGGCCGGCTCTCGGACTCGGGGGCCGATCCGTAGAGACTTTCCCACTTGGGCTCGCACTACTGAAGAATGCTTTCAACACCCGCGTGATTTTAAAGTAATGCCTTGTGCGCACACTTAAGTCCAATCACAGACTGTTATTGGTACTAATGTAAAGACTCCCAAGGCCGAGGCCGGCAATAAATGGGCCGTTTTCAGGACGGTGTTCGCCAACTCTGTGGCACGTTTCTCTTGTAGTTTGTTATTAATTAGAGTTAAGCGCTCCTCTGTCGGAGATTTATCACGTCTCTGCGGTAAAGCATATTTAAAGACGTTTACACTGGTTATTATAACCAGTGATGAGTTCAACCAGCCTGCAACGATATAAAAAACACAGAGCGAAAAGCAAATTACTGTCATCAAAGGTGGAAGAAAGAGGATATTTAGCTCAGTTTCTATAATCGTGACGTCCGTGGCTTTTGAATTTATGGTGCGTTTCAAGTCCATGAAAGTCCGACGGCTCATTATTGAATTAATCAAACGTGAGCATTAAACCACAGCGCTATAAGAGTTCATGAACCCGGAAACAAGCAAAAGTTGATGCAGCTCAATCACATTTTACTATAGGATGAATCTCACAATGTCAGGGAGATGGCCATAGTTTACCCCGAAACCATAACCATTTAGTTTTTTTCACAGTAATATTATTTGAATAATAATTAAATATATTACCTCCGAAACACTAACTACTGTTATGCCAAAAAAATAAATAAATGAATTCAGGAGGTTTGTAATATATAAATAACATTTAAATAAATCTAAATACATTTGATATATATATATATATATATATATATATATATATATATGTGTGTGTGTGTGTGTGTGTGTGTGTGTGTGTGTGTGTGTGTGTGTGCATCTCTTTTCTATGTCAAAAAATGTAAGACTGTTTCAGTTGACTTTCAAAATTAGCTTTGCTTGAGAAAACATGTAAAATTATGATTTTTTTTTGTGTGTCATTTGATTTAGTCGAGTTAGTTTCGCATTAAATACAGATGAGGTTTTATTTTTGTCCTTGTGTTTAAACCTCTTCCCTAAATGATGCCTATCTGTGTTTTTTCACATCCTCAAACTCAATTTATCAGCACACGCAAAGTAACAAGGATGATGATGATCTGCACAAATACAAGAACAACAAAACTATAAAGCTTTAATCAGGTTTTATGTATGTCTTGCTGATTTCGGTATAACTTACACTATTACTGACAATAAAGATAGTGATGTGATTATGTGAAAAATCCCACATTAAAAGAGGGAACCGAACCATATTGAAAAACCAGAACTTAGCAACCAACCAGAACAACACCTTAGCAACCATCCAGAACACCCTAGCAACCAACCAGAACACCCTAGCAACACCTTAGCAACCATCCAGAACAACACCATAGCAACACCTTAGCAACCATCCAGAACACCACTGCGGCCATCTAGCAACCATTTTATGTACATTGTAGCTTTACTTTAATACACTGCAAAATATTATTTTGTGTCAAAACAATTTTCACTCAGAAGTTGCTATTAAACTTTACAATTATCTACAAAGAAACAGCAATGTGTTGAATTAAATGCAACATTTTGAAATAGTATTTTCTTGTAAAACATACTCCAGCAATCTTTGTTTTATTTACAACTTTACAACAAATCTTTTTTTTTTTTACAATGTACGTTGACACAATTCATGCGTTTATTAATCAAAGAACCTCTTGTTCTGCCTCCAGGAATATCTCCAGCAGTGAAGAAGCTTATTAAAAAGCTCTTAATTTACAACTAAAAACAAACCCATCAGTGTCTATGTGGTTCTTCAGCCGAATGCAGTTCAAAAGAAAACACGCAGCCTATCTGAGATATGATTTGTTTAGAAAAGACAGAGATTAAAATCAGCGTAATGGAGTTGTAGTGTTGAAGGACCACCCTGAGCTGCGCTCCTGTCTTTAATAGGGCCATTTTTCATCAATGTAATGATAATGAGCTCATTATCTGAGCTGACGGACTGAGGAGGAGAGGTGTGTGTGTGTGTGTGGGTGTGTGTGTTTGATCGCTCAGCTTGTTAAAGACAAACGCGACACTAACCCAGTTTGTCTTGTTTGTGTTCCAAAGCAAACAGTGAAGATTGGAGGAGAGAAATGAGATAAAGGGAGTGACGGAGCTCAGAAAGCTAGAGAAATGGTTTATGAGGAACTCACTTTAGCAGCGCTTACTTCCCTGCAATACAATCCTGCGAATCAAGTGTGAATTATTCCACATAACAGAACCACAGACATCACGTTATAATGCAGGGATGCACGATATATCGGCCACCATATCGGTATCGGCCGATTTATGATCATTTTTAATGTTATCGTTATCGGCTCGATAAGAAAATTTGGCCGATATATTAAAGCTGATAAATAATGTATTATTTCCTTCAGCTGAGACACTTCAGTTGCGACTGTTCAACATGATGGGTTTGATTTGCTTGAAATATGATTGAAATAATTTCAAAAAAGGAAAATACAGTTAATGCAACATGTGCAGCGCAAGTCTGTCATATACATAAAATTATATTAAGAACATTATAATTGTGTGTTTGGGACGTGGCTTTTAATGATGAGACTTTTGTTTTTGTAATCAGGCTATCAAAAATTATATAAAACTTTGGATTTAGATTTATCGGCCAAAATATCGGTTATCGGCTTTCAAATATAAAGAATTATCGGTTATCGGCTTATAAATATAAAGAAGTATCGGTTATCGTCTTTTAAATATAAAGAATTCTCGGTTATCGGCTTTCAAATATAAAGAATTATCGGTTATCGGCTTTCAAATATAAAGAATTATCGGTTATCGGCTTTCAAATATAATGAACTCTCTGTTATCGGCTTTCAAATATAAAGAATTATCGGTTATCGGCTTTTAAATATTAAGAATTATCGGTTATCGGCTTTTAAATATAATGAATTCTCGGTTATCGGCTTTCAAATATAAAGAATTATCGGTTATCGGCTTTCAAATATAAAGAATTATCGGTTATCGGCTTTCAAATATAATGAATTCTCTGTTATCGGCTTTCAAATATACAGAATTATCGGTTATCGGCTTTTAAATATTAAGAATTATCGTTATCGGCTTTTAAATATAATGAATTCTCGGTTATCGGCTTTCAAATATACAGAATTATCGGTTATCGGCTTTCAAATATAAAGAATTATCGGTTATCGGCTTTTAAATATAAAGAATTATCGGTTATTGGCTTTTAAATATTAAGAATTATCGGTTATCGGCTTTTAAATAAAATGAATTCTCGGTTATCGGCTTTCAAATATAAAGAATTATCGGTTATCGGCTTTCAAATATAAAGAATTATCGGTTATCTGTATCGACCAAAATATTCATATCGGTGCATCTCTATTATAATTATAATCAGGGACATTTAATTAAATGTAAATGTTTAAATTAAATTTCCATTCTCAAAATGTCCTTCCAAGCACAAGATGCGAGAAAATATCAGTGTTGGCGAGTATACGTATGAAACGCTGTTAATCGCCAGCTGGCCGGTGACATAAATGAGTTCTAACAAATGTGAAGGACGCAGTCGACGGGACAGTGCATCATCGTCCTGAAAGTTTAAGCCTAGCCAATCAAAATATTCAAGCGCAAGAAGACGCGAAAGGGAACTCGATAGTGATGGTCGATCATGAACGAGTTCATTTTTTGTTGAACAGTCAAGTCTCTATTTATATAGCTTTTTTTTACAATACAGATCGTATCAAAGCATGCCCTAAATTAATACATGATTAACTAACTGTATTTTTTCTATGTACATTTCTGAAATGCACTTTCTGTAAAGCTGCTTTGAAACAATATGTATTGTGAAAAGTGCTATACAAATAAATTTGAATTGAATTTACATTTTTATAATGTTTACATTTTTAAAGTCTTGTTACAATAGTTGGCAATGTTTTTTTAATGTTTGCACATTAAGCATACTTAATATAATTTTCTTTAACTATTTTTGGACAAAAAACTATTTCTTAAATCTCAACTATATATTTGAAATTGATTTGTGCTTCAATTTTTTTTTTATCCCATAGGTTCTGTACAGGAAACAGAAATGATTCACCTCGCAAACTATAAAATTATATAAAATGACCACAAAAACGAATGAAATACTAAAAGTGAAAAAATATAAAAAATTAAATATTAACAAAAATGATACTAAAATAACACTGATTCAGCAGCCTATTCTGAAGCTATTTCACACATTTCATTTTCTTTATAGATCAGATTTCCTTATTGAAGAATCTTTTCTCTATTAACCAAACCAGGTAATTCACCAACTTTGATTTGAAGCAAAATGAGAAAAATACAAGACTGTGTACCAAACAAGATGAAGCACAATGATTTAAATATAATCAGATAAACATGAAACTATTGACCTACAGCAGTTTAAAGTATAAAATACAATACATTTAAAGTGTACTGCGAAATATTCAAATATATACATTTTCAATGATAACAGCATCTCTGATTATTAAACGCACGTTAAAGGGTTAGCTAATAAAAATTAAAGTTCTCATCATCATTTCAAACCTGTTCTTTCTTCTAAGGAACATAAAAGGAGATATTCTGGTCAATGTTGACATCCATTATATGGACAAAACAAGTAAAGTTTTATATTTGTCAGACTCTCGATCACACTGAGCTAATCAAGAGATTTCCAGTGATTGTATATACACATACAACGTTAGGAAAAAATCTGCATAAATGGATCATGTCAAACAATACCATTCAAAAGTTTAGAAAAACACTTTTTTAAATTCACCCATCTGTTCATCAATGTCCCTTTCAATTAAAATACAATCAAACACTAATACTGTAAATTACAATTACTAATTTTTGATGAAATTTTCAGTAGTTAAAGCAAAGCCCCATTTTCAGTCTATTTTTTTTATTAATGAATACTTTTTTTTTTAAATGACAGTATAGTGACATTTATATTATAAAAAGACATTTATATTACAAAAGATTTGTATTTAAAATAAAAGCAGTTCTTTTGAACTTTCTATTCATCAAGAAATCCTGAGAAATAAAATGCATCACGGTTTCCACAAAAATATGACTGTTTTCAACATTGATAATAATCATAAATGTTTCTTGATCATCAAATCATCATATTAGAGTGATTTCTGAAGGATCATGTGACACTGAAGACTGGAGTAATGATGCTGAAAAATCAGCTTTGATCACAGGAATAAATTACAGTTTACAATATATTCACATAAAAAATAGTTCCTTTAAATTGTAATGATATTTCAAATTTTTTACTGTTTAAATAAATGCAGCCTTGGCGTGCAAAAATCCTACCGACCCCAAAACTTTTGAACAGGACATATAATCAACATTTCTCTCGACCATCCACAAAGACTTTATATTGCAGTGCATTCTGGGATTCCCTTCAAATGCCTTTATGCCAGGACTGCACTTAGTAAAATGCTGTCTAGGTAGGTCACTACTACTGTAGGTTTCAGAACAGAACTATGATAAGAAAAACTTAATTCTTTCATATATTTTCATGTTGAAATAACCCTCCATCCCCGAGCACAGACGTGCAGGTCAGCTGTATTGGTTTCTGCCCGACGGTTACCACAGAAACTGTCATCCAAACCTAAGAAAAAGAAGGTGAGCGATTTTTAGAAAGTTACTTGGTTTCACATCTCCTCGTAATTCCTCATTTGACAGACTCTACCACACCAGACGTGAGCAGCGCTGACAGTTATTAGCGTTCACGATTAATGATGCCTTACACACAGTGTGCTCAGTGAGATACAAACACAAACTCGTCCCTGTGTGTGTGTGTGTGTGTGTGTGTGTGTGTGTGTGTGTGTGTGTGTGTGTGTGTGTGTGTGTGTGTGTGTGTGTGTGTGTGTGTGTGTGTGTGTGTGTGTGTGTGTGTGTGTGTGTGTGTGTGTGTGTGTAAGAGTCTGAGATCAGCTCCTTTATTTGGGAATCTGGTCATCTGTGAATGGATGACTATATCAAACTGAAACAATATCCCAGTTTAAGCTGATAAAATCAGCTTTTATGTCCCCTATTTGCACTATACTGGCATAATGATGGCTGCATACTTCACAGTACATACTGTGTTTAGAAAACGGTATTCATAACAGTGCGTTTGTTTCAGTTATTTCCGAACAACAATCTAGCAACTTCCCACAGCCAAGTGTAATAGTCACAAGTTCTGCAAAGGAAAGCACCTAAAACTACTTTAAAATTTAATACAATACATTTAGCACCCGACAAAAAATTACAAATTGTCGCAGCTTTAATCCAATACGTGCAAAAATGTCTTTACTCAGTAATAGTTGATATTACAGTTGATTGAAAAAATAGTTGATATTACAGTATTCTCATTACATTTTTAGTATTTCATGTAGTGTGCATAGTTGCAAACTGCTCTTTTCTTTTGCAAAGACATCCATTTGTTCTATACATATTTTACATACTATGCACAGTACACAGAGTTGTAATCGAAGTTAATTCAACCCACATTGCAAATCAGGTTTATTGGCAAACCACATGTGTTTTAAGTGGTTTCCCCAAATTCAACTGAAAATGCAACTTTTAATGTCTTCTGCAGTCTCAGAATTATTCACCCCCCCCCCGAACAGAATCCCTCACATCAGCACAAATCTGCAAAACAGGCGTTGTCTCGCTAATCAAGGGCTTCATTAGTTGCACCAGGTTTGCTTGAGCTAGAACACATGAAATATCTGAACTGAACTAGGTTTGTTGAGTGTCACGTTTGACTGCATGTTAGAAAGAGTCAAAAAATTGATTAAAAAGTTAAGAGAAGATATCATCGCACTTCACAAACAAGGAACAGGATACAAAAAGCGAATCCACTAAATATTCCTAGAGACACTGTTGGAAACATAGTTCTAGGGCTGGGCGATAAGGCCAAAAAAATTATCACAATAATTTTTTTATATCAGTCGATATCGATAATTATCACGATAAATGTCAAATCTTTATTTCTTTCAAGTTTAAAGGCAGATTTTTGCTGCTAAGTGAAAGTTGTAGAAACCAGAGCGTTAATTGTGGTTTTAAATTACTCTTTATTGTCAGAACATATCATGTCAAACACTTGCCAAACATATATTTCTTAAGTTTCTGCATGTGCTAATGGGGGATATTGTTTCAAGTCTTGAAACAGGTTTGTGTTGTCTGACTTTGATGGCACGCATCTTCAGCACAGTTTGCAGTGCAGGCTGCAATATTAATATTACATGTTTTATCTCGAAACACATATTTGACAGTGAGTTGACACTGACAGTAAATCTGCATCCTAACTCAAGCTAATACTACTATGTTAAATTTACGTTCATTAACAAAAACAGTAACATCTGTTTAAAAAAAATTAACAGCACATTTTTATTTGGTAAAATGTAATATTCTGACTGTTTGAGTTTTATTAAAATGAACCATTGGTTATCCAGCATCATGCATTTAGATCATGATAACCACAGATAAAGCCAGGCATAGCCTATAGCACCTCACTATCATGGCAAAATGTAACTTTATGGTTTCTATGGTATTTGTATGAAAAACTGTAGCCTAAATACATTATTAAATACGGTAATTATATTCCATTAGTCATTTAATACATTGTCTACATTAATAATATAATACAATTCAATATGCATTTCCCACATTTCATGGTGCAGTTAATATTACTAGGCTAACGTTACAGTAAATCCATGGTAAATGGATTCAGTATCAATTCAGATTGACTGTATCGTTGCGCACAGTGGTTCTCCTGTTTGTCAGCGCTGTTTCATCTGCCTTTAAACTGGTTTAAATCACCGAGTCATTTGTGTTCTTCGCTGAATTCAAGCGCTTCTCACTGGATCTCGTGAGCGAGACGATCAGAGTAAACGCGTCTGCTAGTGAGCTCGCGCGCGCTGCCGTTTGGACTTTGAGCCGAGCGGATAAACAGTCCGTGAGGCGTGCAGTTCAAATGAGTTTCGTTCCGCTTTTGGCGCATAAACATTATCGTACATTTATCGAACTCTTGATATCGTTTTATCGAGAAAAATTATATCGCGAGGACTATCGTTATCGTTTTATCGCCCAGCCCTACATAGTTCGCAAGAAGAATGAAGCATACGCTGTAAAGAACACTGTCTACAGTTCAGCATGGTGGCGCTCGTGATGCTCTGCGGCTGATTTACATCCTCTGGCTCTGGAAACCTGCAGTGTGTGGAAGGCAAGATGGATTCACTGAAGTAGCAGGAATTTCTAGGAGAAACGTCATGCCGTCAGTGAGGAAGCTGAGGGTGCTTTCACACTGGTAGTTTAGTTCGAAACAGGGCACGGATCACATGAAAAATCGCTAATGTGAACGCTGTCATGCGGACCCGGGTGCCGAACCCGAGACTACCTGGAGGAGGTGCTCTGATCTCGGTTGCTCCCGAACCGTGCCGCGTGAATGTGAAAGCAACACGGACTCGGGTGTGCACTTGTTCAGGAAGAAAAGTGACCTGCAAATGCGTTTTAGCTGATTATGATGTATTTAGTTAAAGGGTTAGTTCACCCAAAAATGAAAATCATGTCATTAATGACTCACCCTCGTGTCGCTCCAAGCCCGTAAGACCTCCGTTCATTTCGGGACACAGTTTAAGATATTTTAGATTTAGTCCGAGAGCTTTCTGTCCCTCCATTGAAAATGTATGTACGGTATACTGTCCTTGTCCAGAAAGGAAATAAAGACATCATCAAAGTAGTCCATGTGACATCAGTGGGTTAGTTAGAATGTTTTGAAGCATCGAAAATACATTTTGGTCCAAAAATAACAAAAACTAGGACTTTATTCAGCATTGTATTGTCTTCCGGTTCAGTATACCGTACATACATTTTCAATGGAGGGATAGAAAGCTCTCGGACTAAATCTAAAATATCTTAAACTGTGTCCCGAAGATGAACGGAGGTCTTACGGGCTTGGAGCGACACGAGGGAGAGTCATTAATGACATAATTTTCATTTTTGGGTGAACTAACCCTTTAAATAAAACATGTAAGGAATGATAGTGTTGATGATTTACCTTGGATACGAGCGAGAGTGAGCCTAGTGTATTTGCGCATATCGCGTGGAATCAGGGCAACAAATTAATGGAAATCCACTGTCTCCTCAAAAGAGTCCGTTTGCAAGCAGCAGAAGGCCACCGTATGTGACACACGCACAGCAAACCTGTATTGTTCACTCAACTGCGCATAATAGCAGCGAATTAATAAAAAACACAATATTGACCCGCGTTCGGTTTTCTATCATGCGCCGTGCACGTTTGCGATGACGTAAGATGCACGCAAACGCACCAGGGATCGATACTTGCCCGGGCTCGGACCGCAGCAAACGAGCCCAGTGTGAACAGTCTCATCCCAAGAAGTCATATAACTGACGTCTTGGGACGTCTTTTGACCATACGTCAATATCCGCCTTTTTAGGGTACCCTTAAACGTCGGTTTATGACGATCCTGGGACGTCATACAACTGACGCTTTACCTTTAACGTCAGTTAAGTGACGGGGTAGGTTTAGGGGTAGGTTTAGGTCTGGGGTAGAGTTAGGATCCGATAACGTCATCTAACCGACGTTTAAGGGTACCCTAAAAAGGCGGATATTGACGTATGGTCAAAAGACGTCCCAAGACGTCAGTTATATGACGTCTTGGGATGAGACTGCGCTGTGAAAGCACCCTGAAGCTCGGGCGTCATTGGACCTTCACACACGACAATGATCTCAAGCATACCTCAGATTCCACCAAGGCTTGGTTGCAGAAGTCATCCTGGAAGAGTCTACAGTGGCATCAGTGTCACCTGACTTAAACCCCATAGAAAATCTCTGGTGGGATTTGAAGAAAGCAGTTCCAGCACACAAACCCATGAATATTACTGAACTGGAGGCCATTGCTCATGAGATTCCTCAGAAACGCTGCCAGAAGCTGCTGTCTGGTTTTACATCTCATTTGCAGCAGGTCAGAACAGCAAAAGGGTTTTCTACTAAGAACTAAAGATGCTTGCCATGAAGGGGGCGAATAATTTTGAAACTGCAGAAGACATTAAAAGTTGCATTTTCAGTTGAATTTGGGGAAACCACTTGAAACATTTGTTGTGTTGAGCTATTTCAATTACTTGTTTGATTTGTTCATTGCAAACAGCTGAAAGTCTGTAAATGTTGTCAATAAACCTGAGTTGCAATGGAGGTTGAAGAATTTCGATTACAACTGTATATTGCTACAGCAAATTATGGTCAGTATTATGGTTGAGTGTCACAAGACATGAGTTTAGCAAGGGAAAGCACCTAACAAAACACTAAAAAACAAGTTTCGCAACTTTAATCTAATAGGCCTATGTGCAAAAAAAGTATTGACTCAGTATTTGATAAGAAGGCCAAAAGTGAATAAAGAGAACCGAAAAATTATTTCATGTAGTGTGTAAAGTTGCAAACTGCTCATTATTTCAGTAAATATACAGTAGTTGGTGATCCATTAGATCCATGCATACTTCACATATTACACGCACAGTATGCATACTGCAAATTACAAGTAGCTTTAGAATTCGGCGATGCAATACTAGAGTATCATAGCAACAATTTTTGCAAGGAAAAACACCTAAAAACAAAATCTGGTTTTGCAGCTTTAATCCATATGTGAGAAAAATTTTGTGACTAATCCCAAAAGTGAAGAAAGTGTACTAAAAAAAAAAAAGCCATAGTTGATATTGCATCTGTCACACTGCAAGTGCAAAGTCAAATTGACTGCATTGCATTGTGGGATAGTTTTAATGCAGTCTGCACAGTTGCAAACTGCTCTTTTTTATTGCAGATATAATTAGTCCATTTGATCAATGCATACTTCCCATTTTATGCACATATTGCAAATTACATGCAGCTTTAGGATTGGGCGTTATGACGCCTAAATATCACAGCGATGAGTTCTGCAAGGGAAAACACCTAAAAAAAACACCACCACTTAAATACCTAAAAATCTAGTTCCCTTTTGAGGGAATGAGACGCTCTTTAATCCTAATATGTGCAAAAAATTCTTGACTCAGTATTTAACCAGACGGCTAAAAGTGTAGAACGAGATCATAGTTGATATTGTGGCTGGTTCATCCATTGGATTGTGGGATACAGTATTCCACACAGTGTGCATAATGACATACTGCTCATTTTTAAATGCAAATATAAAATATAAAAAAGGCCATCTATCAGATCCATGCATACTTAGTATTTATTTACAAATTACAAGCTTTAGGATAAAAAAACCCACAAAAAAACACCCAAATACTAAAAAAAAAAAAAATTAAAAGTCCACTATGTGCAAAAATGTACTCAGTATTTAATCACAAGACCAGAAGTAAAGAAAGAAGTAAACAAAACAAAAAAATCACGTTGCCGGTTCATGCACTGCATTGTGCAATATAATTATTTTTAATAAATAGTCATTAATTTGATCCATGCATACTTCAAATATTATGCACAGTACATATTGCATACTGAAAACCACGAGTAATATTATGATTGTGCGATTCAACACATGAGTTTTGCAAGGGAAAGCACCTGACAAAAAAAATACAAATCTACGGTCGCAGCTTTCATCCAATGTGTGCAAAAATGTGCAATTACTCAGTATTTGATCATACAGCTAAAAATCAAAGCCGGTCATAGTGATATACTGCGCATTTTTTGAAATGCAAATATAAAACAGGTCATCTATCACATCCATGCATACTTATGTCCATACTTTATTGCATACTAGGAGTGATATTAGGACTGGGTGATTGTTCTACACGGCACAGCTAATAGTGTGCCGAACTGCTTTACTTTAAATCTTTACGCTGAGAAAATACAATTTCTCATTGTAAAATGAAGTTTTACAATGAGAAAATACAAAATAAATATTGAATTTCCAGCAAAAACAACTATATTATGAGATATATGGTGGCTTTAGTCATACCACCCACCCCTACATGTTTCCATATTTAAATGACCAATCAAAACAAACAGTTTGCTGTCAAATAAACATCAATATATCATCCGCCTCTGCTTTATCTCTCTCTATCTCTGTCCTCCGACACATGTTTGAGTTCAGACGCGTAACATCCATCAGCTAATCATTACACCCTCAGGTCTCGACCCGGTCTGAAACCCACCCGTCCGTCCGGCCCGTGTCGAAGCGCACACAGATCGGCTCTGACTTCAGGAAACACACAGAGGAAGCGATCATGAGCTGCGCTGTCTCGAGTGCCACTTCGGGTTATTTATTTGGACAGGCGAAAGGTTCAGACGGGATTCCTCCACGATTCCAACACTTAACGGCAGATGAGCTCGTGGAGAAGGATCATGTCTCTGAACCCGGTCTGACCTGTCAGACACACACACACACACACACACACAAACATAAACATCACTCCCCTCCTGTCTGGAATCCCACTTTATCTGCGTTTTAGCGGGACGGGCGGCAGAGCTTCACACACCCTCTAACACGCAGTTTGTAACAATCAGGCCTTTGTGAAGGTGCTGTTGTGATGGATCACGAGCTTTGAAAACATACACCTGCTTTGCTCTGATGTGAACAAACACATAACACTAAGGTTTAGATGATTATGTAAAAATCTGGTTATATTTATTATTTGAGACGCAGCCATCATAAAATTCTCATCTTGATATTAAAGACCCTTATTCATATTCATAAACCTTACATGCTTATGATGTGAAAGTCTTTTAGGACTGTTATATTGAGACGCACTAATCCTATTTAGCATAAAAAAGCATATTATTTAGGGTGGACAGTACTGAGCATGCAGTGTTATTTTAGTGTAATTGAGATATAGTTTATTATTTTGAATATTTTTTTATCTTTGTATTTTTAATTTTTAATTGTAGTTAGTCTTAGTAATTTTTGTTTGTTTTTTGCCGGGGTTTTTTTTTAGTTAAGGTTGCAGTTGTTGTTTTTGTCATTTTTTAGTTACATTTTTAGTGCGTTTGTGTCATTTTATTAGTCACATTTTTAGTAATGTTAGTGTGTTTTTAATAAAATACAATATTTTTTTTTTAACAATAAAATCTAGTAATTTTATTGCGGGTTTATATCATTTAAGTTCAAAGCTTAGACATTTTTTAGTTATATTTTTAGAAATTTTGTTTTGCATTTTAATATTTTTTTAGTTAATTTTTCAGTAATGTTGTGTGTGTATATGTCTTTTTTGGATTAAAATCTTAGCCATTTTGTTGTGCATTTTTTTGTTACACCTTTAGTACTTTTATTGTGTTTATATACATTTTTTGTTCAAATCTTAGTCATTCTGTTGTGCGTTTTTGTATTTTTTAGTCACATTTTTAGTAATATTGTTGTGTTTATCATTTTTTTAAGTGAAAATCTTAGTAATTTTGTTGTCTGTTTGTGTCACTATTTTAGTAAAAAAAAAAATCCTTGTACGTTTTATTTACTTGAATATTTAGTCTGTCATTTTAGTTACATTTTTAGTAATTTTGTTGTGCGTTTATATCTTATTAAGTTAAAATCTTATTGTGTGTTTTTGTCATTTTATTGTGTTGTGTTTTTGTCAAGTTATTTTTTTTAAATATGCCAACGTAGTTTTTATACATTTTTTATTTTAGTTTTATTTAGGTGCAAGTTAAACTAAATGAGAAATGTTGCAAGCTGAAATAAAATAAGTTGATTTTTGTACCATTTTATTTTATTTCAGTTAATGTTTATATTATTTCACGTAAGTTTTTATGGTTATTTAACTATAATAACCCTGCTTGCAGCGTAAACAAGACGTGTTCCCCCAAATTTACACATCTCTGCTTCAACAAGAACATAAATTGTGTCAACTTCTCACTGATGCATGAACTGACCGAAGCGCATCTAAGAAGAGAGAAGCCCGAGACATGACAGCGACCTCAGACCCACAATGACTGACCACTGGATTGCATAACTGACCCGGTCTACTTTAGAGTCATTGGGAAACAGTTTGGCTGTGTGAAACGACTGCGAATACAGCAAATAGAGTAATGTGTAAAACAGTTCCCTGCACCGTAATTGAAGGCTGAATCGACCAGGTTGTTGTTTAAAGTGAAAGGGAGTCAAACAGGAAGTGAAGGATTCTGGGAACTACAACTAACCACTGATTATATTCAAACCGGCCGGTTTTCCTCCACGACCACTAATGCTTTCTGGTCTCGATTATGAAACTAAACCTGGTCTATCGGGCACACATGTGGTATTGTCTGTCTTGCTCTTTATTCCCTTTCTCATTTGCCTAAATCATTAATAGAGACATATAATGGATAAAACCCTTTTGTTTTGAAATAAGTGCAATATCAATCAAGAAAGAGCCATGCTGATCTGAAATACATCACATAAAATGAATTTATTATTCTTTGCTATGCAACATTTTGCATTCATAAATGCAAATTTGAAAGAGACTTTGCTTTAAATACAGCTTTGAATTCTTTAAAGAACAAAAAAAAAAAAAAAAAGATTGCATGCAAGACTTCTGGTGTATTAGGCCTACATATTAAATAATACAACACGCTTTATTTCAGAATTTAATATTCCCCTTTTAGAATATTTGGTTTATTAAGTGTTGTTCTTTGTTGCAAAATAAATAAATAAAACAACACGATTGTGATTGATATTGATTTTATACAACAATTAATTCAATAAACCAATATTAAATTTCGAATAAGTTATGTTTTACACACCACATTACCAGAAATATTCGCTCCGACGAACAAATATAGTTGAAAACAAACCACATTAAATGTAGAGCATATCTGTGCAACACATTGGTAATGGCCTTTCTAAATGAATTGGTGTTTTTAAACAAATTAATTCAGTCAACTAACACGGACAACTGCTTCTTTTCGTTATGGAATGAATCAGTGCTTTTGAACAAATCGGTTGAGTGAATGATTCAAAATGACTCACTCGTAATTTGGTTACTGATTAAAATCGGTGCTCTTGTTTTGAATCAGTTCAGTGAAGGATTCAATGACTCGGCCCCTTTCTTTCGTAACTGAATGAATCGGTGCGCTTGAATGAATCGGTTGAGTTAATGATTCAACGATTCACTCATAATTTGGTCACTGTATAAAATCAGTGCTCTAGTTTTGAATCAGTTCAGTGCATGATTCAATGACTCACAACCCCTTTCTTTCATAACTGAATGAATCAGCGTGTTCACATGAATCGGTTGAGTGAATGATTCAACGATTCACTCATAAAGACAGCCATTTGTCACCACCTACGGGTGCATTATGTAACTAGCAAAAAGAGTCACTGACAAAGTTTATTCTATGACAATTTATATTTGAACTGACATTTTCAATTCTGACATAGACCAAATGTGGAAATAAATCAAATGCCTTTATTTGTGTGGCCAGGATCAGAGTTGAAAATTGAATATATAAAAAAACAAAGATGTTACATGACAAATAAACCAGGGTAATCATTCTCAATCTGCAGTGTGCACATTTATTCTGGTTATCATTACAGCGTCATCCACAAGAAACGAGCCAGACGAAAACCTTCAGGCATCTGCAGAAATCTGGCTACCACTACTATTGCATAAACAGAAATGTTTCAAATGAAGATAACATTAAATACTGAGGCAGAGAAGCTAGTTTACATTCTCAGCCGAGCGTCTTGATAACAGGCCAAGAGAAATATGAGACATTTAAAATGTGTGCATTAACATAATTTATTGGGCTCCTACTAAGCTCAAGTGTTCTTCGCAGTTGTCCCAGGTTTTTTTTTTTCTTTTTTCCAGGGGCCGGAGACAAATGACGGGCCCCGCCTCGGGAACGGATGGGAGTAAGAAATCACCAACGCTCGGTAATCGCTTAAAACAACACCATATTTACCGAGTAATAAGCGCCCGGCGTTCCAGGCCGTTCCCTCCCTCAGATTGGGATTTGGGACCGCCGAGGAAAAAGCCCACTTGATTTACGTCCAGTTATTTGGGAACGCTTTCATTTGGAATCGGGAGGAGAGGAAACAAAGAGGGGAGCGGTTTCATAACTCTCCGTGTATGTCTGGAAGTCGTCCGATTTTTAACCAATTTACGTCCAAACGAAATGACCCCGGAATTAATGAGCTTCTCGCCTCGAGTTCCCTCGAGTAAATCATCCAGTCCGGCTCCGATCGTCTCCCTTCTCCGCGATAACAGACAGATGTGGGTCCTGAAGAAAACCCCACCTCATTGACACGTTCTGTCTATCCGCCGGGATATATTTCACTCCGAGTGCGCCAGGCACTGTAAACGGGGCTTTTAAGGGAGTTTTCGGCCGGTGATGAACGAGCGAGGGCTCAGCGTGGAGGTCAAAGGTCACGGTTTTAGCTTCACATTGCTGCCTAGATTGTTGATGTTATACCCATTTCTCTCTCCTGGGGCTTTTCGGTTTCCATTCGTCCTTCCCCGGGTACATTAAAAGTTTTATTCGTGTGATTTAATAGCGCTTGTTCCTTTTAAATTAACATTTTTGGAGAGGTAATTGCTAAATCATCCAGGGCACGTTTATCCTGCATAAAATTATGACATCATTCATGGACGTTAAAGCCGAACGGAGGATCACCACTGAAAATAAATCGGCTGCGTTTTACACGACTTCATCTAAAATATATTTACATGATTCTGTGTTGTGCGATGATAGTGTTTTACAGTCAGGAGGAAAAGAGTGACTGCATTTCCCAGCGGGAGCGCTCAGGCTAGCGTGTGTGTGTGTGTGTGTGTGTCGGCGAGCGGCTGTTAGCACACGCTTTACAAGTCCTGCGTTTGCCTGGAGCGGATTACTTACTCACTGCTGTAGGGCAACACTAAAGCTTCATTTACACACGTCACCAATTAACTAATACAGACGTTTCATTCAATCAGATGTGCCAACATTTACGAACAAAGTCCTATAGTGCCAGATCATGTCGTCTCTTTTAAAACGGTTTTAATTTTCCTTGTGATTATTTTAATTCCTTTCTAAAGCACTTTGAATTCCCATAGTGTGTGAAATGTGCAATTTAAACATTTCAGTACTGTGGCTTAAAACTTCAATATCACCGCAAAAACTAACATGCTTTTGAACACAGAATATTGTTTAAAATACAAATTATTCTGTTTTTTTTTTTAAATAAGTTGCATTTGTAAACAACATGCTGTAAAAATATACTATTCATTGTTATTAGTTCATGTTAGAAAATGCATTGGCTAATGAGATCATATTTCAAAGTGTTTTGCTCACAAAGCAAAAAGAACACGTTCACATTATTAATATTAATGATTCGGATTCTTTTATTTAATGCCATGTCAGCATTCAAAGCTATTTTCATGGCAAAAAAATTAAATTACAAAAATACAAATATCATATAAATACAATAAAAACCAAATACAAAAACAGCTATTCATATTATACAAGATTTTTTCAATTAACATGTGATAATAAAATACAAAACAGTTTCAGGCATAATCTTATTAAATATGTCCTTAAGTGAAGTAACTTAAAGAGCATTCTGCTTGTATTAAGTCCAATCCAATAAAATATGTTTGACAGATATTAAGGGAATCTTACAAAACATGCATTGGGTGTTCACCTTTAAGTAAAAAACCACGGGTCAAATTACTAATATTAATGAAATAATAGAGAGTGGCAGGTACGACTCATTTACACTGCCTAATGCATAGATCCAATATATATATATATATATATATATATATTAAATAAATAGATCCAATACATTTTTTAAATAAATATCTAATTATTTTGATTAAATCGAGAAATTATAAATAAGTCTTCTGAAATGTCTAACATATTAGAGTTACAGAGGGGATTTTAAATATCTCTTTTTATAACTCCATAAATCACAAAATACTGTCATCATCAACAGCCAGAAAAACTAATACATTTTCACCATTTAAGCCATTTAATATATCAAGTGAATGATATATGAACTTCAGAATATAGACAGGAATAAAACTCCTGGTATTTGAAATCTACAGATGCAAATACGGTAGATAAAGTGCAATAAACTCAGCTGTGTATTTCGAATGTTTTCTTTTCACTAGTCTGAAAGATGACACGTTATGTAAGCAAAGTAGCCATAAATCTCAAATTAACGGTGTTCTCATATTACATGCATATTTGAGCGATGAGTGCACCGGACAGCCACGTTTCAATTCAATTCACATTTATTTGTATAGCGCTTTTCACAATACACATCAACCAGAATGCACATGCATCCTTTTATTAGCATATTAAAGTCCTTATATTATAATAAGCATTCATTTTTGTTAATATTAGCATCGACTTGCCATTAAATCCCCATGTTTTGCCGTCTCTGATCGGCGTTCACCACAGACCAAGACACGTCACTGCATTTACAGAGCGATTAAACAAATTGCTTTACTCAAGTAAAGTTTGGTGCGCCGTGCCGTTGTGTTGCAGTATTACTCTCTGAGTGCCGGTTAAGCAGATTTATGGATTAGCCCTCCTGACAGTTGTCTGTATAAATCTGGTCTGTCTGCAATTACGGCCATTACATACTTCAGCACTTTAAAATAAACTCCGCCGTGATGTCAGCCGGGGGTTCGGAGATTAAGCAGCTCTTGGCCAGCGTTTCCAAGGGAACACCTTGATGGCTATAATTACTGTCATGTTTCCAGAGTGATGAGAGACACCAGAGGTCCAAATAAAACGCAAAATGGTTTCGATATAATAGATGGGTATCTCTTTGTTTAGAAATTCCCCAGGCCGTCTTGGGAGCTTTTCTTCGCAGCGTTCGTGGTTTATTGAAGAAGCGTCATGTATGTTTTAGCGTCGACTTTGATGAACCGCTGATGCCAGTTAAATACGGCCTGACTAATCCTACAGGTTTGTTTATGGAGGCTGTCGGACTGTGTTGGCATGCCCACTGTCAGCGCGCGGGCATCTGCTTCTCCAATGCCTAAAATGGAACGAATAAAAGAGCGACGGGCTCTTGACAACATGACGACGAGACCCTAGAAGCCAGAAGTCCCGTAGGGTGCAATCGGCTGGCGATTAATGCACTTCAAAGGCCATGGAAATGGAGAACGGTGAATGACAAATGGTGTTAGAAACATTACCTACACTTACTATGATGCATCTTTCTAAGGCCATATACAGGTGAAACTCGAAAAATTTGAATATGGTGCTAAAGTTCAGTAATTCAACTTAAAAGGTTAAACTAATATATTATATAGACTCATTACATGCAAAGTGAGATATTTCAAGCCTTTATTTGTTATAATTGTGATGATTATGGCTTACAGCTTATGAAAACCTTTTCACAATATTCTAATTTTGAACTTGGGGTTTTTCATAAGCTGTAAGCCATAATCATCACAATTATAACAAATAAAGGCTTGAAATATCTCACTTTGCATGTAATGAGTCTATATAATATATTAGTTTCACCTTTTAAGTTGAATTACTGAACTTTTGCACCATATTCAAATTTTTCGAGTTTCACCTGTAGTGTGTTTGCAATGCAATTATTAATATATGATTATAAATGAATGCATTTATTTTTAAATTAAGTCTCTTATGCTCATCAAGGCTGCATTTGTGTGCTCAAAAATACAGTAATATTGTGACATATTATAATTTAAAATAACTGTTTTCTATGTGAATATATAGTAAAGTGTAATTTATTCCTGTGATCAAAGCTGAATTTCCAGCATCATTACTCCAGTCTTCAGTGTCACATGATCCTTCAGAAATCACTCTAATATGAGGATTGATGATCGAGAAACATTTATTTTCAATGTTGAATGTTAAATGTTGAAAAAATTCTTTGAAGAATAGAAAGTTCAAAAGAACAGCATTTATCTGAAGTAGTAAATACATTTATAATGTTACAAAATATTTCGGTCACCTTTAATCTATTTAATGCATTCTTGCTGAATAAAAGTATTTATATATTTTTTTATCTTACCAACTTAACCATTTTTTCAGGTAAAGAAAACACTTTAAAATAAGGTGTCATTTGTTAACGTTAGATTAAATCAGTGAACATGAATGAACAATAATTCCAACATTTACTAATACATTGTTTAAAATTTGAATTTAAATCGGTTAACGTTAGTTAATGCACTGTGAACTAATGCACAATGAACAATTGTATTTGAGTTAGAAAAGAGTTATCATTGTAGTGTTTCTAAGGCCAACAATATGGGGTGTTTGGGCCGGAAAAGATTTACCTGACAGAGCCTCGGATGGTTTGGAAAAAGCCCGTTTATATGATAGTTTTGGCACGTGAAAACAGAAAATCTGTGGGAGCGTTTAAGTCTGAGGTGGTATGATAGATCAGTCATTTTGCAGCCCAAACCACTATTTGATGTAGCCTTTCATAAGAGTTTCTATTTAGGGATCTTCTGCCCACATTGGGTGCATCCACTTAGAAGAATTTGCCTGTGGAAATATTATTTAACCATTCTTGGAAACATTATGTGGTATTGAAGCTCTTCTCCCTTAAAGTCAACATGAAGCAACATTAGCAGACCATTTTACTTCCCTAATGTGTCATTTTATGGTTGAAACTGGGTTTTTAAAAATGGGCGGGGCTTGATTTAACCCTTCAGGATTTGATTGGTTTGTAAAAAGTCTCTTTATGACAGGTGGTTGACGACATCACCTTAAAAAAAGCAAGATTTCAGAGACGGAAAGTTATTGCATTTTCATGAAAGTTTATAAAGATAAATGTTTTGGTTTAGTTGGCGCCAACCCTGGGTTTTAGGCAGCATGAAAGTGGTTTGGCTTTTAGCAGTGTTCATCGCCATAGTAACTAACTCTCCACGGCTAATCTGGTCCGGGACAGGTGATGTTGGACCAATCAGCTGTGAGCAAAGTGTCACATGTCTGATGCGATAAAGTCACTCCACCTGTTTCCACTCCAAACTCAAGATCACTACATAGAAAATGATTTTTAAAAGACATCATCTGGCTTTTAGTAATGCTTATTCAGAATAATAATTTTGTATGATAGATATTTATGATAATACACCCTTAATCGATCACACATGTACAATTTTAGTTTATCAATTATTATTACACACATGAATAAATATATAAAAGGTAATATAAATACGCTTTAGAATTAATAAAGCTATAAAATGCCTACATGTGAGCTTAAATGTTCAATTCTCTCTATACCTTTATCAACTGTATAAAGTAACTTCACGACTTTAACTTGCACTGATATAGGAAGACTTTCTTTTAGTTGTCCTCTTTCATAGACGGCTATTTTCTTCTTGGTGTGCAGATTTGTTTAAATTCTTAATGTTTTCAATCTCGTAATATTCTGCAGAAGAGAGAAGTGAATCTCGTTGCTTCTCTCGCAGGAAACGAATCGCAGTTTCACTCTTTCTCAGCATGTGATTGGCTGTTCGCTACTGATGTCACACCTAAACTCAGTCTCAGCATGTGATTGGCTGTTCGCTACTGATGTCACACCTAAACTCAGGATCAGCATGTGATTGGCTGTTCACTACTGATGTCACACCTAAACTCAGGATCAGCATGTGATTGGCTGTTCGCTACTGATGTCACACCTAAACTCAGGATCAGCATGTGATTGGCTGTTCGCTACTGATGTCACTCCTAAACTCAGTCTCTGCATGTGATTGGCTGTTCGCTACAGATGTCACACCTAAACTCAGGATCAGCATGTGATTGGCTGTTCGCTACTGATGTCACACCTAGACTCAGGATCAGCATGTGATTGGCTGTTCGCAACTGATGTCACACCTAAACTCAGTCTCAGCAAGTGATTGGCTGTTCGCTACTGATGTCACACCTAAACTCAGTCTCAGCATGTGATTGGCTGTTCGCAACTGATGTCACACCTAAACTCAGTCTCAGCAAGTGATTGGCTGTTCGCTACTGAAGTCACACCTAGACTCAGGATCAGCATGTGATTGGCTGTTCGCAACTGATGTCACACCTAAACTCAGGATCAGCATGTGATTGGCTGTTCGCTACTGATGTCACACCTAGACTCAGGATCAGCATGTGATTGGCTGTTCGCAACTGATGTCACACCTAAACTCAGTCTCAGCAAGTGATTGGCTGTTCGCTACTGAAGTCACACCTAAACTCAGGATCAGCATGTGATTGGCTGTTCGCTACTGATGTCACTCCTAAACTCAGTCTCAGCATGTGATTGGCTGTTCGCTACTGATGTCACACCTAAACTCAGTCTCAGCATGTGATTGGCTGTTCGCTACTGATGTCACACCTAAACTCAGTCTCAGCATGTGATTGGCTGTTCGCTACTGATGTCACATCTAAACTCAGGAGGATCAAAGCCTGAGTTGACAGAGAAAGTTGATGATGAGCATCATGGTATCAACAAAGCCTGGTTAGATTGGTTTGGTTTTGTCAACTCTAAACTAATCCTGTAACCCAGAGTTTGTTCATCTACCATCATGGCACAGGCCCAGGCTAATAATCTAACGCCACCAAGCGAGGATTTTCCATTCCTCCAAGCGTCCTTGTTGTGCTCGAACGGGTTGGTCAGAAAGAAAACAGCAAAGGATTTGAAAGAAAAGCCATGGCCGAGGATCATCCCTCTTTCAGCACGAGGGGAAACGCACAGATCTCCTATCGATCTCTTTTATTTCAAAACGCGTGCCAGCGAGTGAAGCTCTCATTCAGAGACTTAGAGCCGGCTGGTTACAGCAACACTGCTGAGACAAAAAAGCCATTCAAAACCACAGGTATGATTTATGAATGGGGACCAGAGACCAGCACAATATTAATTGTAGGAAATGCAAGGCTAGGCCAGAGATACGTCCAAGATATACTTTCCCTGGCTCCTGAAGCTATGGAAAACCTGGGTGGCCCTTATGACCGCTTCCTTTGGTTTTCAATGGTAATGTCATTGCTTCGGTCGGCGTGTCAACCTCAAACACTGGACGCGGGTCGGCTTGTTTGCACTCTCGCAAACTCCAACAACAACTTATGTGTTAGTGGCTAACAGTTTCCATTGTGTGTTACGCCAAAATCAAGCCTTGACTTCGCTTTGCATCGGTTTCATATTGTGGAAAGCCACATTGGACATTATGGTCAGCTGAAAACACTTAATAGTTCCTCATAATTTGGTCAGAGATCTTGGTTTTGGATCGACTGACTGCTGAGTGATATTCATTTGCTGTGACGTTTAGTTGAGGTGCGATTTCTTAACAGGACACACCCGGAAATATTACAAAAACGAGCAGTGAATTATTACTATTGCTGCAAGTCATTACTGCTTGATATCTGGTGATGAAAGGGATTGCAGAGAGAGATCATCCGGTTTAATATTCAATAGAAAACATTTGAAAGGGTCCCAACTGAGATCCTTAGACGGTGATGAATCAGTATTTTTAGTAGCCTATATAATACTGGCGGACCTTTTTTTTTTATCTTTTTTTTTTTATCAATTATTTTAGTTTACCATATTATATTTATTTTTATTTATTTATATATGTATATGTATATATGTGTGTGTGTGTGTGTGTGTGTGTGTGTGTGTATATATATATGTATACAGGTCATTCTCAAAAAATTAGCATATTGTGATAAAGTTCATTATTTTCCATAATGTAATGATAAAAATTAAACTTTCATATATTTTAGATTCATTGCACACCAACTGAAATATTTCAGGTCTTTTATTGTTTTAATACTGATGATTTTGGCATACAGCTCATGAAAACCCAAAATTCCTGTCTCAAAAAATTAGCATATTTCATCCGACCAATAAAATAAGTGTTTTTAATACAAAAAAAAAACAGTCAACCTTCAAATAATTATGTTCAGTTATGCACTCAATAGTCAATACTTGGTCGGGAATCCTTTTGCAGAAATGACTGCTTCAATGCGGCGTGGCATGGAGGCAATCAGCCTGTGGCACTGCTGAGGTGTTATGGAGGCCCAGGATGCTTCGATAGCGGCCTTAAGCTCATCCAGAGTGTTGGGTCTTGCGTCTCTCAACTTTCTCTTCACAATATCCCACAGATTCTCTATGGGGTTCAGGTCAGGAGAGTTGGCAGGCCAATTGAGCACAGTAATACCATGGTCAGTAAACCATTTACCAGTGGTTTTGGCACTGTGAGCAGGTGCCAGGTCGTGCTGAAAAATGAAATCTTCATCTCCATAAAGCTTTTCAGCAGATGGAAGCATGAAGTGCTCCAAAATCTCCTGATAGCTAGCTGCATTGACCCTGCCCTTGATAAAACACAGTGCACCAACACCAGCAGCTGACATGGCACCCCAGACCATCACTGACTGTGGGTACTTGACACTGGACTTCAGGCATTTTGGCATTTCCTTCTCCCCAGTCTTCCTCCAGACTCTGGCACCTTGATTTCCGAATGACATGCAAAACTGAGCAACAGTCCAGTGCTGCTTCTCTGTAGCCCAGGTCAGGCGCTTCTGCCGCTGTTTCTGGTTCAAAAGTGGCTTGACCTGGGGAATGCGGCACCTGTAGCCCATTTCCTGCACACGCCTGTGCACGGTGGCTCTGGATGTTTCTACTCCAGACTCAGTCCACTGCTTCCGCAGGTCCCCCAAGGTCTGGAATCGGTCCTTCTCCACAATCTTCCTCAGGGTCCGGTCACCTCTTCTCGTTGTGCAGCGTTTTTTGCCACACTTTTTCCTTCCCACAGACTTCCCACTGAGGTGCCTTGATACAGCACTCTGGGAACAGCCTATTTGTTCAGAAATTTCTTTCTGTCTTACCCTCTTGCTTGAGGGTGTCAATGATGGCCTTCTGGATAGCAGTCAGGTCGGCAGTCTTACCCATGATTGCGGTTTTGAGTAATGAAACAGGCTGGGAGTTTTTAAAAGCCTCAGGAATCTTTTGCAGGTGTTTAGAGTTAATTAGTTGATTCAGATGATTAGGTTAATAGCTCGTTTAGAGACCCTTTTCATGATATGCTAATTTTTTGAGACAGGAATTTTGGGTTTTCATGAGCTGTATGCCAAAATCATCAGTATTAAAACAATAAAAGACCTGAAATATTTCAGTTGGTGTGCAATGAATCTAAAATATATGAAAGTTTAATTTTTATCATTACATTACGGAAAATAATGAACTTTATCACAATATGCTAATTTTTTTAGAAGGACCTGTATATATATGTATGTGTGTGTGTGTGTATGTATATATGCACTAAAATATTTTAGTTAAATAATTTCATTTTAATATTAGTTTAATTTATAGTCAATATTATATTTTGTATATTGTCAGCAGATTGTCAACAAAATATTGATTGAATTTACATAGAAATATTATATATAGGCTATTATATACAGTATAGGGATATCAAAAATAATTTTGATATAATTTAATGTATAGTTTTTGAAAGAAAGTCAAATAATTTAGAAAAGACGCATTAATTGATCAAAAGTGACAGAAGACATTTCCAAATGTTGTAAAAGATTTAGTTCAAATAAATGCTGTTCATTTGAACTTTCTATTAATTTCGGTTTCCACAAAAATAATAAGCAGCACGACCGTTTTTAACATTTATAATAATAGAAAATATTTCTCAAGCACCAAATCAATAAATTACATTTCTAAATCAGTATTCAAATAGAAAACTTGTAATAATATTTCGTAACATTTGTTTTTACTGTACTTTTGATCAACTAAAATGCAGCTTTGATGAACATAAGAGACTTCTTTCAAAAACATTACACAAATCTTACTGACCCCAAACTTTTGAACTGTAACAGTATATATAGATACACACACTTATACAACAATAAAAGCATTTACTTCACGACTTTAGGTATCTTATACCGACCAAATAAAAAGCTCATTAAAACCATGTTGCTTAATTGAATATAGCCAGCAAAATCGACTAATGACATCGTCTACACTGATTAAGCAGTAACAGGCCAACTTTGCCCTCCTCAAACCAAGATAACCTGAAGTTTAACCCTCTGGTGCTCTTCGGACATTTTTGACCGAACAATTTTACGTTTTTTTTTTTTATAATTTTTTACTTCATCGGAATTGTATGAAACTTGGTGAAGGTTTTGGCACTTGCTATGTGAACACACAAAAAAAAATCATGAACATGATTCGAAAAAGTAAAATGGTCCTGAAAAAAAATAGTCACACCTCATGTCAAAAATTAGCGCATTGGAAATGAATGGAGACGAACTTCCTCTAGTGGAAGCGTTTGGTACTGCGGTCGAACACACTCTGACATTTTTTGAGGTATCAGGATAACATTTTGAACACAACTTGTTTAGATTTATGGCTTTGATTTTCTTACAGTTTTAGAGTAAAACATGTTTTTGAAAATATATATTTCGTATATAAATTGAAAATAGTATTTTAGCACATTTTTCATGACAATAAACGTAAAATTCTGTACCTTTTTTTTAAGTTCACTTTCACAGTTAAAACTTTTTTGACTTCAGCAATAATCTGCCAAGTGTCGTCTTTAAAAAGAGATCAAACTTCAGTCTGTCGCTCTAAAGCATTCAAGATTTACGACAGATTTACAAGATTTCAGGTCTACGCTCAAAAAGTGAATAAATGGATTATAAATACAGCGTAAATATAATTTAGCACCATAAACATAAATAAAATACAGACGTACAACCTAGAAGCTTTGCGTAGTATCACTACGTGAAATATCACGGCCATACAGAGAAGGAAATGAATAGTTGAATAAAGTCGTTATTTTTGTTTGTTTTTTTGCGCACAAAAAGTATTCTCGTCGCTTGATAAACTTAAGGTTGAGCCACTGTCGTCACTCGGACTATTTTAACGATGTCTTTAATAACTTTCTGGGCCGGCAAGTTTAAATCCCTTAGAAGCCTATGGAGGAGTGAGACAGCTCTCAGATTTAATAAAAAATATCTTAATTTGTGTTCCGAAGATGAACGAAAGTCATCTTCGTAACAACATGAGGGCGAGTAATTACTGACAGAATTTTCATTTTTGGGTGAACTAACCCTTTAATTTCACCCAAAAAAAAAAAAGAAGTAAAAAAAAATCAGTAATTTTTTACCGATATGCGAAAAGCACCAGAGGGTTAAACTGGTCAAAGCTGTTCTTTCCACCATAGAGTTGGAGTATAAACCTCTAGCATGGACGTTCATCACCTCTTCATGCATGGACATCCCTCAGTCCCCGTGTCTGACGAGAACACCCTGCTGATGTCACTACGGGCCTTCGCTTGCCATTCCCGCTAAAGCTGGCACCATTAAGAGAGCCTCATGTTTTGTGAAATAACAGAGGATGTAAGGCCCATTACTCTATATTTGTAATATTGTAAAGAGGTAAGTGGAAGCCAGTGGAACATTTTGTAAATCTCGAGTCACCCCAAACCACCGCGTGGACTATAAATGCGCTGGGCTCTCCAACAGGATTTCCCCTTAGACTCGCTCACCACAGCCATGATGAGAATAACAGAGAGGGCATTATTTTTCCTCAACAGCTCGGGAAGGTGATAAAGGGCTCTCAAATCCTCTCACAGGGTGTAGCGGTACACACACATTCATTCACATCGACAAAAACCTCTGTTTCCTGACATCAGGATTTTCCCTCATTCGCCTCAACTTTCAGCAGTGTGCAGTCGTCTACCGTATAGAGTTGAGCTCGTTTTCTACTTAACACCCTGTGCACGCTGGACCCTTAGACAAACATTGCACAGAATTCCATAAAGCCACAATTTGAATATTATAGTAATATTATATTTTGTATATTGTCAGCAGATTGTCAACATATTGATTGAATTAATATACAAATGTTGTGTGTGTATCATATATATATATATATATATATATATATATATATATATATATATATATATATATATATAGATGATATCAAAATAATTTTAATATAATTGAATGTATAGTTTTTGAAAGAAAGCATATATAAACTTAATTTAGAAAAGATGCATTAATTGATCCTGTGCAAGCTGGACCCCTAGACAAATATTGCAAGGAATTCAATAAAGCCACAATTTTAATATTATAGTTTGTATATTGTCAGCAGATTGTCAAAAAAGTATTGATTGAATTAATGTACAAATGTTGTATATATACAGTATATGGATATCAAAAATAAAAATGGATATCAAAAATAATTGATATTTAATGGATAGTTTAAAAAAAAAGTATATATATATATATATATATATATATATATATATATATATATATATACTTAAATAATTTAGAAAATATGCATTAATTGATCAAAAGTGACAGTAAAGACATTTCGATGTTATAAAAGATTTATTTAAAATACATTTCTATTCATGAAATTATCACGGTTTCCACAAAAATATTAAGCAGCACAACTGTTTTTTACATTGATAACAATAGATAATATTTCTCGAGGCATCAAATCAATTAATTACATTTCTAAATCAGTATTCAACAACAAAAGTTATTTTAAATTGTAATAATATTTACACAACATTTGTTTTTACTGTACTTTTGATCAAATAAAAATGCAGCTTTGATGAACATAATAGACTTCTTTCAAAATTCCATAAAGCAGAATTCCATAAAGCCACAATTACAAAACAATTCAGCTTGGCCAATGTTGACATAACAATATAGACTAATCTGACCTTGATTCAGTTGGATAATGACACTAACTTTGCAACTGAATTGAATCAAACTCTGAACTATGACACTTATCTTCTGTAGAGCTGCTATACAGCTGAAATTTATTTTGTTTCATAATTTATGAATTTTGCTATGTTAAACATTAGCTATGTTTCCACTTAAAGTTGCGAATTTAGCTTATGTGCAAAACTGGAATAATGCATTAAAACATTTGAGAATAAAGCAGTGTTTCCATCGCATGAGTTCAAGAGAACAATCGGTGCAATCAGGGAAGAAACTGTGGCTCTTTATTCCTCCATCATAAATGACTTTTGTCTTAAAGTAATAATAATAATGGAAATAAACCAAATCATTCTGATGACAGAACTTGGAACATTGGAATTCAGAACAATCAAACCAACATCTGAGATGCTGCGATGCGATTGGTCCACCGGTTAGACCAGTTATCCAATCACATCCTCAGCTGAGGCATAGTCATGTGATTTTTTGTTGTTGTTGCGCATTGTGGTTTCCATTCCTAGTTTATGTGCATGTTTTCTTATCGGATAAAAAAATGTATCTGACTAAATTTTTTCACAATTTATGCACATCTTGGCGTTTCCATCTTGCATTTTTTTTTTATGCAATATCCCAAAATGCGCATAAAAGTGGATGGACACAGTTATTGACAAAGTCTGTAAACTGAAATAACGCTGAATAAAATAGCGCTGAATTATGGCATTATTGTCATTTTAGTGCTGCTTTACAGCTGAAATGGAATTTGTTTCACAAATAATGAATTTACGACATTAATTTTACTGTTTATTAGTGTGAAGATGCTTTGAAACAATCTAAATTGTATTATTAATCTATATGTATTATTAATATTGTTCACTTTCTAGTTCCTACTAAAATTGCAATCATAATGACTGTTTTCAAACAGGTTTCCTAAATCTTTCTCCATTGCTAATAAAAACAGACTTGCCCCAAACTCACATTTAATCTAACATTGTTATGTCAGGCTGGTCGGGATGTTCCAACAAACAAATTAGGATTTCTAAAGTGTCATATCTTTACATTTCTCTGGGAAATCCACCTAGTAACAGCTAACATATGGTATCCACCTTATTTTTAACGTAAGAGCGGGCCAGACAGTCTCTTCCAGTTATTTTACCTGTACAAAATTATTTTACCTTGATTTTGCAAACTGGTATTTGTTATATAATTGTATTCATCATCAATCAAAAACACTGGTTTGTAGCACAGTAGTTGTATTGTTTACTGCTATTCTTATGGTTGTTCTCCTATAGCGGCTAAGTTCACTAGCTTACTTCTGCATTGCTAAATAAAGTGGATCGTATAGACTCTGAATATTAAACTGAGATACAAGAGAGTATTTATCAGGGAAAAATTACACTTCACCCTTGTGTTTTATATTGGAACATGAACACATAAATACATTTCCTAAAAGTGAAGGCCTCATTCCTGTGGCTTTTTATCTTGGTTTTCCCCCCTAATCCTCATATACATGATTCATCATGGCAGGAAGTTGTTCCTCTTCTTAAGTATAGTCAGTTGAAAATATTTGTTTTCTTTGCGTTTTCTTTATTGCTCTGATCTCATTTTACTGGCTCTAGTAGCACAAATGCACTTTTTGACATTTCAAGTCTGAGGTAAAAACACTCATAAACGATAATTTTACCTGTGGGATGCGAGATTGTTTTTCCCTTTTGGCAGACCCGAGTATGAAATATTTGGCAAACCATCTGCTAAAATTATTACAAGACGTGACTTCCTTTGAAAAAGTGCCTGCAGCTCGAAATGCTGTTTGTCAACGGACTCGCTGCCTATTTGGACAATGTATCTTCCTGTCATCTGTACAGTTATGGATATTATACATGTCTTTAACGATTTACCCCTAAACACAAGATATACAATATCTATAAGAATATGTTGTTTGGTAGTAGTAGTAACATGATTTACATGTATTCATTTAGCAGATGCTTTTATCCACATTGACAAAAGATTAATGCACATTGTTTGCAAACATTAACAGCATTGCAAGTGTGCCAGAAATGTGATTTGAGCGCTTCATTGTTTGAAAGAAACAGGAACTTGGAACAACTTGGAACATAAAACACAAGGGTGAAGTGTAATTTTTCCCTGATAAATACGTTCTTGTATCTCAGTTTTAATAATCAGAGTCTATACGATCCACTTTATTTAGCAAGGCAGAAGTAAGCTAGTGAACTTCTGACTCATTAGCCGCTATAGGAGAACCACCATAAGAATAGCAGTAAACAATAAAAGCTACAAACCAGTGTGTTTATGATTGATAATGAATAAAAATAATATGATAATAATAGCCAGTTTGGGACAACCTGGAACAGAAAAAGTCGAGCTGCATTTCAACTACACCCACTATTTCTTTCCTATTAGTCTGGTTCTTAATTCTTCAGTTTGTCATGATGTCACACGCCTAATAATGTCATTATGTTCGCTTCTGCATTATCTAGAAACTGAAATGAGGCCTGAATATGATTTTAAGTGTCTGTGAACAGCACAGATCACACTGACATTCAGTCTGGGTCGTTTTCATATATTTTTGTTTGCTTGTTTTACCCGAATCATAAAATAATTTCTGAAGTATTTCCCAGAATAATGCTACGCATGGAAAGAAGAGACACATTTTGATTCCTCGCTGAAGTTTGATAAACAGATCAAAACTGTGGTTCGGAACGGCTCTTTTAATCTCAGGACAACAGCCAAATTATAGCGATTCTCTCAACATGTGATTTGGTAAAAGTAATTCATGCGTTTATCTTTTCACGGTTAGATTATTGCAATTGCATTTACTGACTTGTCATTCGCGTATCACACGTCTCCAGTTAGTTCAAAATGCTGCTGTAAGATGTAAAGAGCTGTAAAATGCAAAGACGACAGATCAGATCACTCACTGGGCTGGTTACCAGTACAATATAGGATTCATTACAATATTTTATTATACGTTTTAAAGCAGTTTATGGTATGGCTCCAGAATACATGGTGGAGCTCATTAAGCCTTATAAGGCAAATACTGTAAATCACTAAGATCCTCAAATAAGCTCCTCTTAAAAGGTTAGTTCACCCCAAAATGTAAACTCTGTCAGTAATTACTCGCCCTCATGTTGTTCAACCCCGTAAGACTTTCGTTCATCTTCGGGACACAAATGAAGATATTTTTGATAAAATCTGAGAGCTGTCTCAGTCCTCCATAGGCTTCTAAGGGATCGAAACTTGCCGGCCCAGAAAGTTATGAAAGACATCGTTAAAATAGTTTGAGTGACTACAGTGGCTCAACCTTGAGTTTATCAAGCGACGAGAATACTTTTTGTGCGCAAAAAACACACAAAAATAACGACTTTATTCAACTATTCATTTCCTTCTCTGTGGGCCTCGAGTGAGTTCACGTGGTGTAACAGCGCAGCGCTTCTGGGTTGTACGTCACCCGTAGGCTCACTATTGGCCGACGCTGGTCATGTGTGTGTGTGTCTGTGTGTGTGTGTGACGTACAACACAGAAGCGCTACGCTGTTACACTACGTGAAATCTCGAGGCCCACAGAGAAGAAGATGAAGAGTTGAATAAAGTCGTTATTTTTGTTTGTTTTTTGCGCACAAAAAGTATTCCCGTCGCTTGATAAACTTAAAGGAACACTCCGACTTTTTGGGACTTTAGCCTATTCACCTTATCCCCCAGAGTTAGCTATAAGTCTGTTTGACGCACCCACCGCTAGCCTAGCTTAGCACTTCTCTGAATGCGAAGCACTGCTACTTGGGCGGAGTGATAACCGCAGCGCCTGAGGGGAGGTGGGTCTCAGGTGCTGCGGTTATCACTCCGCCCAAGTAGCAGTGCTTCGCCTTCAGAGAATAGAGTTCCCAGTATTTGTACGGTTAAAATATGTCTGTGTCTCATGTGACTTTGTTTTTAGTACACTCTGTGACTATACAAATCACAACATGTAAATAGGAAGATGTTTGCGTTATTTTGTCACTAGCTGCAAGCATTTACATCCAGTCTTTGTGCTAAGCTAGGCTAGCGGTGGGTGCGTCAAACAGACTTATAGACGAATCCGACGAGCGTTCTGTGTAGGCTGCCATCTTGTGGCGACGCCATTACTGAGCTGTTACCGGTATGTAAACAATCCTCCGTGATAACCATAGACTGTGGTGATAACGCACCCTCGATGACAGCTCTATGTGACAGCTACAGCCAGGCAGAATGACTTGTTGGGTTGATGATGTTAGACAGTGGCCTCCAGTCACAGATGAAGGTACAAACGATCTTACAGATTATTTATGAAAAAAGCTTGGCAAGCTAGCTAGGCTAACGTTAGCTGACGAGGAAATTATAAAAAGATCTGTCCATTTGGCAACAATAAATAAATGAATGACATCAAATAAACGAATTCATGTTTTTCATTTGTATCCATTATTTATCTCATTTTCACATTGCAAAAGGCAAGGGTAAGGTACAGCTAAAGTATACATAATATCGACCAATTAGTGTTTTTAAACCATGGAAAGAGGTCAATATAACAGCAGGAGAACAATTATGTCACATAACGTTACATTTAGCTCAGGAAAGCCATTGAATGACCATAGCATGTTAATTGAATAGAAAAAATAGCTAGAGAGGAGATTTTGCTGAGGACTATATTACATATTTATTTATTTATTTTTTTACTTATGTCATTAAATAATTGTTATTATAGCAAAAAATGCATATTTAATTAAATTTTTTTTTTTTTTTTTTAAATCTGTCACAGTCAAGCAAATCAAACATTAACAACAGACATAACAGTACTGTTACTAACGTTACTACCCCAATGCGCCCCTTCTGTTGTTTTAAAGGTATTCAAGAGTATTTTCTCCTTCGCCTGGCATCCGATGATTTTTCAAAATGCCAACATGTTTTCCCACTCGACATTATAAAAGTTGTAACGTTAGTGACAGTCGTAAATCGCGGGCTGTTTATTCCAGTGGACGCAAGTTGCAAATAAAACAATAGGAGGCAATGGCGCAACGCTACCCAGCAACAGCTCAGTAATGGCGCCCGCTTACTTCCGGTAGTTTCGCCGGATTCGTCTATAGCACGCACGGAGATGGGAAAAGGTATGTATGGACTTATCTAACTCTGGGGGATACGGTGAATAGGCTAAAGTCCCAAAAAGTCGGAGTGTTCCTTTAAGGTTGAGCCACTGTAATTACTGACAGAGTTTACATTTTGGGGGGAACTATCCCTTTAACTATCCGAGTACGTCTTAAATCCAAGGGTGATCGTGCTTTCGCTGTTGCTGGTCCGAGATTATGGAACGACCTATACCCTTTTTTGTAAGATCTTCCCCAACATTAAATATTTGTAGGTTTCGTCTAAAGTCTCACTTGTTCTCGCTTGCATTTTAAGTCACTCTTTTAATGGGTGTTGTTGTACTTTTTATTGTTTATCTTGTTTTTTGTCAATCGTTTGTTATGTAGAGCTGTTTTGATTTAGATCATTTGTAATGTACATTTGTAAGGTGCTTTATAAATAAATAAATACATAAATACAAATACACATTTAAAAAAACTTACCAGCTAGAAACTTTTGAACGGTAGTGTATATTATACATTTAAAATATCCAAATCAATATTATACATTAAAGTTCACACACATAAGTTTTACATGGTCTGATATGGGGCCATATTAAAAAATAAAAAATCATATTTGACGATCAGAAATTGTGTGACGGCCACCTCTGAGTCTGTCCTACATCTGAAGGTAACGTGGCTCTGTTGCTAGAGAATTTGATTTACCTTCATATCTAGTGCTGAGAATATGTGTAATTAATTATCGTGATTATTAATAATTTTAATGCTTAAAGGGTCAGGAGGTCAACTTATGCTCGAAAGAACTTAGAGAAACATGTCACAACGATAAATTACTACACCCTCAAATATTAATAGAAGATACTGATGAAGTGCTAACAATTTCTTAACACTGACTTAGAAACACACTTCCTCTATCTGCCTCCACTAAAAGCACACAGTTAATGACTGTGTGTGTGATAATCACTCGATGTGCAAAGACTCAGATAAAGAGAAACAGGAAGATGAGACAATGTGTCATTTCCAGAATAGGGAAGTTCATTTGCCACAGTGGTATTAATACAGTTGCTTGGAGAAAAGCTGGAACAATCACTGTGGTTTCACTAATCGAAGATCTTCAGACAAATATACATTCGTATAGATGTTTTGAGACGAGCCTTACCAATATGTAAGATGCATCAAATGATGTAATCATCCATAGTTAATGCATGCCGTTTCACTCCCTTTCGAAGGAAAATTCTCTCCTCTTTTGGTTACCTGATGCTCTGTTGATTTAGAGAAGTTACAACCACTTTCACACAGTAAGAAACCAAGGACATGTACACATAAGCAGCTGCCTACTCTAAAATGAGGGGTTTCAGTTCTCTTTCAAGACACCTCCAATAAGTTGCAACATCCCTGGCAGGCCGTTGAAATGTTTAGATCATATCGTAAGAGTTGCAACACTTAAATACAGACCGCAATTATTGTGTATCTCCATAGTCTGGGTAAGACAGAATGGTTGGTTCTTTAAAACGAGAAGTTCTTGCCATTTCATAAATGTATATAAATATGCATGATCCGTGTGAACTAAAAGCCTTCTTAAAGGAGAACTCCGGCGCAAAATGAACCTTTGGTCTAATAAAACATTGGTACCTACCTAGTCAACCGTTCTCTGAGATTTGTTTTCATGATAATCGAATGTAAAGAGTTTTATCTCTAAAAACTGTTTAGCGTATAACGCTAGTAATGGGGGCATTTAATATTAAAGGGGTCATATAATGCCATTTTTGTACAAGCTAATATGATTCTTTAGGGTCTAAATTAAAAGTTTGTAATATACTTTAATTAAAAATTCTCATTAGTATTGTAAGAAAACACTTATTTTACCTGGTCAAAAACAGCTCTGTTTTCAGCACGCCGTTTCAGTGCATATGACTTTAAATGATCATGAGCTTTGCTGACTCCGCCTCTCTGTTCTATGCGTACACCAGAGCCGGCTCTGGCGTACACCATTTGTAACTCAATAACACAATAACGCGTTGTTCAGTATAAACGTGGGATTATGAATTATATTGAGAACGTCATACATAGAAAACATGCCGTAATGTACCCTAAGTGTAAACCTTAGACGCATTCATTGTGAAGCGTGCAGCTAGCGATTTGCAAAGATTAATATATTAATATAAAGTTTAATAAAACGTTACACTCACTTCCGTTCTTCTGGAGATTCAGCAGGAACACGAATATCTGGTAGCAGCTACCGATCCATTTTTCATGAGCAGCAGCTTAGCAAATCCAGCTTTATACTGATCCTCGTCTATAAAGCAGTCTGGTGAGAAATGATTCGCGCAAACATGAACGCAGTGACGTTGCTCGTGGGGAATATTCCCTTCGAAAACAAACACAGCCACTGCGTCTTCGGCGGTTCGGATTTAGGACATTAAAATGACTGCTGTGTTCGTTATTACACCCACGAACAGAACACCACAATCGCTTAGACGCCATTCTGCTCGAGCGCATCAACAATGGCGGACTATGTTGACATCTCGCTCACGAGCGAGGGCGTGTCTGTGTTGAAGCGCTGCTGTCACTCAACAATCATGGGAGGGGCGTCCGTTTTATTGACGTCACTAAAACGAACGGCTCAATTTGAGGCAGGGGAAAACATATAAGGAGATTAAAACAAAACCACTGGATGGATTTTTATCATTATATGATGGTTGTGTACAGACACTGCCAACACATATTTCAGTATAATCAACTTGAAAAAGTGAATGTACCATTATATGACCCCTTTAAAAGAAATCGCTAGTTTATACCACTAACAAGACTCAAAATAGCCCCATACTAACACAGTAACATAATGAGGGTCCCTACATGCAAAATGCCCCCATTACTAGCGTTATACGCTAAACAGTTTTTAGAGATAAAACTCTTTACATTCGATTATCATGAAAACAAATCTCAGAGAACGGTTGACTAGGTACCAATGTTTTATTAGACCAAAGGTTCATTTTGCGCCGGGAGTTCTCCTTTAACACTCGGTTGCGACAACTTATAATGTTCTTATTTGGCTAGTAATCAGAGTGATAAACACATGAGGTGTGACTGCAGTTTACGGTATGAATCCATGATTGTGTGCATGTTCTTATTACACCGCAAAACATACCGAATTTTCTGTGATGTGAACAGTGCTGATTTAAATATAACATATTAAATGTTATCTAGCCAGCTAATACAGACGATCATTTAAGATAGTGTTGTAAGGACCAATTGGAATTGGTGGGAAATTATTAAAAAAAAAATTGTTGATTGGGACACGAAATTAGGACAAAACTAGTTTCATTTATTTTTCAGTGCATTTGTTTTTATGATATATGGCTATGGGGGGGGGGGGGGGGGGGGGGGGATATAGGGCATACTCGATAATGTCAAATCACATATCATTAAAACAACACTTACAATATTAATCGCAGACGATATATATCGCTCACCCATAGCTTGCAATGCAATTATTCACATTTACCCCCTAAAATAACTATTACTGACAAATCCTGCGCTATCCATTACTGGTCCAAACTAATACAAGGTCCGTGAAGCACAAATGAGTAGTGGAGTTTCGTTCTGCTTTCATTTCAATTGCCATTCAATGCTGGGAAACGTGGTGGCAGCACCAGTGCGACCTATATCAAAATTTGGTCGCACCAACAGGAAAAATGGTCGCAAAATGCAACCATTTGGTCGCTACTGTTTTTAGAATACAGGGTTTATGCAGGAATCATAGAGATGAATTTACTACCTTTTACTACCTTTTTTACTACCTCCACAATATTTTTTACTACCAACACGACATATATTCTATGTAACGTTACAATGTTCTCAATATAATTCATAATCCCACGTTTATAATGAACAACGCGTTATGGTTATTGTGTTATTAAAAACTGTGTACGCAGAGGGGCGGGGTGACCAAAGCTCATTATCATTTAAAGGGATGTGATTGTGCACTGAAACGGCGTGCTGAAAACAGAGCTATTTTTGAGCTGGTAAAATGAGTGTTTTCTTAAAATACTAATGAGAATTTTTGATAAAAGTATATTACAAAGTTTTCATTTAGACCCTAAAGATTCATATTAACTTGTACAAAAATGGCATTATATGACCGCTTTAACCCTAGCCCTTGAGTTATCCTAACCATTACGTTAGCCCTTAGCCCTAATAAGGTGAATAATAACCTTGGCACTTAAAAACAAATGACACTTAACAGCCATAAACTTTAATAAAGATTAATAATAAAGTGTGTCACATCACACACACTTACCCACAAACACACATTCTCACACACACAGACTTAAGCAGTGAAATTACTATCCCAAAACAGCAATTTATTTAAATCACATCTCTAAATGTGCTTCAAATATGGCACTGCTTTGCTCCTCCCTCACGCGAACCCGTTAAATATTTTCAATTAGGGATGCACGATACCACTTTTTGCAGAACGAGACGGATACCAATACTTTCATTTTTGGTACTCGCCGATATCGATACCGTAACCGATCCCTGAATTTTCACTGCATTTGTAATTTTTAAATGTATTAGTAGATAAACCAAAAGAATATAAATCATATTAGTTGGCTTAATTTGTTCATCAAATATATATTTCCTTCAGATATTTTCATGCTTAATTAATCCTGCTAAAAAGCATGCTTCTGTTTCTGTCACTGTTCATTCTATTGCTCTATCATATTTTATCTTTCATTTAATACAGGGTATACACAGAAATTCTTAAAATTAATTTAATACCTTCACGACTTCAAGATGCAACTGTAGTGGCGTATATAGAGACAAGTAAAGTAATGAAATATCTTCGAAAACTTGCATTTCCCCATAATGTCCAGGGTTTTTTCCTTGGTCAAAATTGGTCTTCGTTGGTGGCCGACAGACGCTTATCCTTTCTTGCCCTTTTTAAAAAAAAAATACTTCTTTGCTGGACGTGATAATTGTTTTGGTATAATCATATCAATATCAAAAAGTAAAATAAAAACGGAGCATTAAAAAGTTTATTTTAAAAGTTTATTGAAGTCTAATTTTCTACCATATACTGTAAAATTTAATAGAATTAGCTGCCAGATACTTTTTTTTTTTAAATTAAATAACAAAAATTGCTGCTAGATAACAACTTGCTTTGCACTTTTTTTCTGGTTTCACCTCACTCCAGTCTAAACTAATTTTTTTTTTTTTTTTTCAATGTTTCTACACATTATAACATAAATAACCTGAAAATACTACGTAGTTTACAACATACATGAATTGTTTGTTCATATTACTTCACAGTGCATTAACTAATGTTAACAAATACAACTTTTGATTTCAATAATGTAGGCTATATGGTGAAATTGACATTAAGAAAGATTAATTAATGATGTAGACGTGCAGTTTATTAATAGTTCATGTTAACTAATGTAGTTAACTAGATTTTAATAAATGGAACCATATTGTGTTACCGATTCAGAAGTCCCGTGAGGACAGATCCGTTGTGTTAACCATTCATTAAAGTGACGCGTCATTAGCGGACGTGTACGCATTGTGTGGTTATCCCATCAGTTAGGACATCGCACAAAATTTGTGTCAACAAATAGGTTTTTTTAGGATAGATTTTTCCTTTATTGAAAGTGTGGTTATGTCAGCTGAATGTGGCACACGCCGTGAGAGAAGATAAGGCAACGTTTTTTTAGCACAATTCACACACAGCGGGAAATAAATTTCCAATTGCACCACGTGAAACTTCGGTCTTCCGACCTTTTACCATCGTGTCTGTCAATTGATTTTGATTAATATGAGCGAGGGAGAGAGAGCAAGAGTGAATTGAGTGCGCGCGCGCAGCCGGGGCTCTCTCTCTGTTCCTTCTTTCAGTTAACATGCACCCTGTCACAAGCGTAGCAGTCAGTCGTCTACATTAGGCTACTCACCGATCAAATATGGCTTTGGCGGCCGACTGATGACTGAAATAGAAGCGAACTCGCGAACAGGTTGGGCAGCAAGCCAGGCCAGCCGGGTACCCAGTTTGTTTCAGCGCGCGCGAACGAACAAACACCACGTCACATGATATCGCACAGGTCCTACTCGCAACAAATAAATAAATCCACGCGAATTTTAGAACAAAGTCCTGCACTTAACACAAATTGAAACTCATAGGCCTAGTTGGATGGGGGTTCGAAAATTTACTACTTCGTCAGATGACGTTTACTACTTTTTACTACTTTTTACTGGCCTTAATTTGGCATAATTTAATTTACTACCTTTTACTACCTTTTACAACCCCGCGGAAACCCTGGAATACTATGAATTTGGACATACTACTCTTCTGGCGTAGGCCTACTGTTTTTCTGCACACTATATAGGGAAGTATTCGATTTCAGACACAGCAATCATCTCAAAACCTCTAACTTAACGTAGACCCTTACCCATAATTCCAACACAGTAGGTTCAAATACTTTCCTGCTAAAAAGTATGCAAAAAGCAGTGTCAAATACTTAAAAAGTAAACATGATTTTAATTAAAAATAAAAACAAATTTTTTTTTTTTTTTTTTTTTTTTACATAAAAACCAAAGTCTCCAAAAGCCTTGCGATAATAAATAAAGCCAAACAGGTACTTGATGAGAATACGCTAAGTATCTTGTATTGTTCCCTAATTCTACCGTACTTGAAGTATGGGGAAATAACTATACTATAATAACTTAATACAATCACTATTTATTTTACAAAAAAGGGCTATACGTACTATACACAAGGTTGATTATCTTGAACACACAAATCCACTTTTTCTTAAATCAAAATTATTAAAAATACAGGACCTAGTTAAAGTTAATACAGCAAAAAAAAATTTAAAGCATTTTACAACCTATTACCTGCTAACATACAAAAGTTATTTACACAGAGAGAGCAGTCGTACAGTTTGAGGAGTTATGGGAACTTTGTAATACCAACGATCAGAACTACTAGGAGAAGTTTTTGTGTGTCTGTATGTGGGGTTAAACTATGGAATAGTTTGGGGCTTGAACTCAAACAAAGCCAAAGCATTCATCAATTTAAAGTACTCTATAAACAGAAGGTCTTGTCACACTACATGGTGGGCATGGTTTAAATTTGTGGTGTTGTATTCATGTATTCATCATAGTCTGTTTATATTACCCTGTAGATATTCTGATTACCATTGTTGGTATTATCATAGATGTATCCATGTATTCATAATCTGTCTTATTTTACCTTGTAGGTATTTGATTACCATTGTTGGTATTATTATAATTGTTACCTCATATATGGTGTGTATTTAGGATATGTTGTGTTTTGTTTTTGTTTCTTGGTATTGTTTTGCTTTTTGGTGGGGGAGAAGGGATTCCCCTTCTTTCCTTTCTCATGTTTTTCTTATATGTATTTATATAAAAAATTGTAATCGAGTGTTATGATAATGTTTAAGGAAGCAGTTACCATTGTTTTGTTTTTGTTTTTCCTGTTAATGGTAACCGGGGTGGGTTCAAATAAGTTTGACTTCTACCCACTTCGTTTCGAGCAATAGATGGAATTATTTGTTAAAGTTTGATGAAAGTATGATGAATTTAAAGGCTTGTATAGATTAATCAAAATGCTTCTTATTGCCTTGTCATGTGTAATTATATATTGCTCGAAATAAATAAATAAATACAATTAAATAAATATAAATAAATTAGATGGACAAAATTACCTATAAGGAACAGTCAGCTGGTCAATATCCCAAAATACAGTAAACTCCTAACGGTTATTTTTCAACTGTTATTGTTCTCACCGATGCACTTGTTGTGCTTCAACGAGTTTTTACGTGTTTTATACACTCAATATTGTTTCTTATTCAAATGCACACAGGACCCCCAAGTCCCAATCTAAAACATCTTGCCGGCCGCCCACCTGGGTATTTAGGACCTTGAAATGCTGCGAGTTATACGGCAACTGAACCAAATAAATAAATACATGCACATGAACCATTGATTTGAGTTGGAATTATTTCATAAGCTTAGACTGTATATTACCGTAAAGCATCCCCTAAGAAAAAAAAAAAGTCCATTGCCTTAGCAACAAGATAAATACCGGCACAAATATAAATATTAAGAATAAAGTTCTTAAAGGTTTTTTTTACGAAAATTGATAAGATGCTGGCACAAGTTGCGTTTGTGTGAAACAAGCGAGTTTGTGGTGAGATACAAGACACAAAGGAACAGTAAACACTTAATATACAGTAGTACCGATTTAAAGGTAGGGTAGGCAATTTTCGAAGTGGCTAGCAAAAGCAAGTTAGCTTTGAAAGCATGAGATCCCACACTTCCTTCAGAGCATCTCCAAAGCCACGCTTTCTTCAAATGACATGAACACACACAGCAGAGTTTGCAAAGCATCAATAACATTACAATAATAATGAATATAACTTAAAGGGCACTGACCTGTATCACGTGACTGCTGCAGAATCCTTCCAGCATTGATCGTATTGACATTGAAACCGCTCAATCCCAGTATAACGTAACGAGGTTTCCATCTCTTCCAAATTACAGTGGTGATGGCGTGAACGCAGCATAAGCTCGATGTTTTGGTTCAGGAAAACCTGGAAAAGGCGGCTGCTGTTTCGGTTGCGCTGCTCGGTGACTGACGTCTGTCTAACACTAGCATGAAACACACTGATGACGTGTGATGATGTCTGCGCGGAGGTGTGGAATTACATGTTGACAGGACATCGTTCCACAGCATTCGATCGATTTTATTTTATTTTAGAGACCCCCACCATAATATTTATCCAAACATAGGTCTCTATATGCACTGAATTAATAATAAATTATAAATGTGTTGAGCAAATATTTTTGGGATTTTATAGAATTTTTTAAGTCGTAAAGTGGGCAGGATATATTAAAATGTAGCGCCTGGATTCGGCAGGCATGTATTATAAGCGGAGCAGCCGGTCTCTGAGCCTCTCTAGCTCTACAACAGCGCCCCAACATTTTCCAATGTAAATCTGTGGTGGAAAATGGAACTGCAGCACGAGAGCCATATAGAGAGCCATTGGGGCAGATTTCTGGCTGCCCTGCTTTATTTATTTTATTTAACTCACTCCAGAACAAGACGCCATCAGTCGCTTCAGCTAAGTGCCTGTATCAGGTCAGTAACTAGTTGGTAGCCTATGTCTGTTCTTCCTATGTGGAGTTGCGTATCAAATTAATGAAAGTATTAACGTTTTAAAAGTGTTCATGTGAATTTCTGTTGTGTTTGTATTATGTTTGTTCAGAGAAAAGACATATGACAGTTTTTCTTACTGCAATTCCTAACTTGCAACATTCTAAACAACATTCGGACGCAATAAATACTACATTAAGGCAATTATAAGATGACATTCTATGCGTTTGTAGTGTGTAATAAAGTCTGTCAATCATTCGAGCGCCACCCTCAGGCTGAATAACGCAAGGATATTAGAAATCTGCCAAAAGTGTGTCTGTGTTCAGCAATTAGAGTAAAAAGCTTACAAAATGTTTAAACAAGCGCTATGGACCTAGAATTTGCCCTATACCTCAATTTTTGGCCAGGAGCGGCTACTAGTCCTACGCCTTCCACATAAAATATATAACGTTATAGCCTACATATTAATACATTTAGACATGAAAGTATCGCCAGGAAACGCATTACGTCGCCTATATAACTTCAAGAAAGATCAAAATAGACAATAATTTGCTCCGTTCAACACCTCATGTAGTAAAATTCACCACAACCTGGTTCAAACTAGTCTTTATAAAGTTAGTAAATAACCGCACACTCGACCGTGGCAGCAAGAGAGAGAGACGCGACACATTCAATCAGGCGTGAAAAAGAGAGACCCCTTTTTGCACCTCCTCACCTGAATCAGTATACAAACGAACATATTTCGATATCGACTTCTCCCACCGCTGATCAGTTCAGTTCACAACTTCACAATTTCCTCATCCGATGCGAGTTCAATCCTGCCGCCTTTTTTCTGCACGTGACCGTCTCTATCTTTTCCCGCCCAGAGCGATGACGTTCGCTGTTTTCACAGACTGTGATGACACGTTTTAACGGTCATCAGCATTGTAAATCCTGCAAAGTTTTTATTGTATGTACATTTATAACACTAGTTTTATATTATCTTGGCATTTTAAAGTTGACATTTTTCTCTCTTCTGACTGCCAATCTCTCTATTTTTTTAACTCTTTTTGAAAGTTGTGAAAACACTATTGGAGTTTTTATTTTGCTATTTGAGCTAATATATTTAATGTAGTCTTTCATTCACCGCTATAGAAGCTTACCTAACTATGACGACCTCCGCTTGAACACTTTTGAGAAACCCAGAAATGTGAAAAGGGGTACATTTATATTAGATGCATGTAATGCAAATTTTTACATTATTCTCCATACAATAATGTTTACTATATATATATATACACATATATAAGCCTATATATACATATATATATAGCCTACAGTATATATAATATTTTATTTTTGTGTGTTCAATCACAAAAAAAGTCTTTATATTTCTTGGTCACTTTTGTATATTTTATATTTCAAAGACATATCAAAACTATTTTTACTGTATGGGGTGAGAAGATATGTGTATGGATTTGAAACATTTGTCCTAAGTCCATGAGAGAAACACACTAAAGCGTTTGTCATTAGGGGTCATGAACATTGAACACTCTTATAGTTAGTGTATTCCCAGCATTACCACTCATTACTGGAGCAGCGCAGTGATTTATACATGCGGCTGGGATTATGTACAATGCCTAATGTGCTTATGATTTAAACCGCTCTTGAGGACCGTGGTCTGTATATGAATTCATATTTACACAGCTTGAATTGCACTTCCCTGTAATGTCAGAGTTTTTCATAATTTGCTTCCAGCTCGGTGATAGAGCGCTGAACGAGGAGCACATTGAAACAGACATACGTGTTGTTAAGAAACGTTTAACCTGATGGGGGAAGGAAATCGCATGAGGCCGTCGTCCGGAGGCCTTGAATACAGTCAATTCAGCACATTTATCAAAGTCACTGTGCAGGGGCTCATTTGTAGCACAGCTGTTTCTATATATGATGTGTTGAATCGCTCAATCAGACGAAAAGCCAAGACAACTTGTGTCTAAAAGCCCATGAAGGGCCTGTCCAGGGAAGGTATAGCATTACACAATGGGTGTGACTGCAATCCTCTTACCTCCACATGTGAAGGAACCAGTCAGAAATAATTCATGCAGCAACAACAAAAAAAAAAGGAGCCATCTACTCATTAATTGATGTTAAACAATGCACTCGATGTGCCAAGCTTGGAAATGCATGAGATTTGGAAGGTAACAGCTCAAAACAAAGGGTTCGGGTGGCATTGTGTTTGTGTGAAAGGAGGGAAGATTTCAGTGGGAGCGAATTGGCTGGAGAACTCGAAACCCGAGACGTAACAGCAGTCATCAGCTGAGACTGAGATTGACATGAAGTGCTGGTGGAAAAACTGATGATATCTGATGATTTGAACCGACTTTGAAGTGGCTAATCAAAAATCACGTTTGCATAAACATTTTTCTCGGTGACAGTTGCACTGTTTTAAAGTCAACATGAGAATTAAACTGCATTTGGTTTGTTTACATTTCATCTGATGTTTAATGTTAAAGGTGCATTGCGCAACTTTTCGTGTTAAAAATACCTGTTTTTCTATCCTATACATCCTTAAAGAACTGCCTGATGGGCTGAATGAGCCCTTCTCTGCGCACTGAGATTGCCTCTATAATCCTGTACAGTAAAATATATAAGAGGGATTCGGGCTCTGTTTTTTTTTCTGTAATTTGAGACTGGGCGTGACGTCATGCGCGTTCACGCTCACCAGGCTATGTCTCGCAGGTTCGTGTATTCGCCGGCGCCGCCATTCTCCGCATCAGCGAAGACAACTCGTGCGTCAAAGGTAGAAGATGGATTCAAAGAGACCGGCTTGTAGTCCATTCCAAACCCCAACGCAAACTCCACGTAAAGTAAAGAAAAGAAAAATTTTGTCTAGTGCCACCAAAAGGTCCAAATTGGAGTCAGACAGGCGTCGGAGTAAGACGAGAGTCAACCTCGGGAAGGCATTCAACAAATGGAGAGATCTCCGGTCTGCTCTTGGTCTCAAACGGGATCCTGAGTTGGCTTTTTTTCTTGATAAAACGGTAAGATATAGCCCAGTCTCTAATGTCTGATACGGCAAATCTATGACAACAAATGACGATGTGTAAAATGTGTAATGCTTTAGCGTAAGCTAGATAAATGTACAATCAGATTTGGTTTTACTACCATTGTCAGTGAACAGGTTCATAAACTAGGAATTGTCTTCGGAAGAATAGTACAACATAAAACATATCCCATAAAAGATGCTAAAGTTACCTATGTTTTTGTGTATGACCTACCGGTAGCCTTGTGTACTTTGCTAACATGATAAGGTGCTCATGTCCTTGACCAACAAGGAAGAACGCCGTTGCATTGGCTATATTTTTCTTTTTCGTAAAAAATAGTAAATTGTTCCCGGGAATGTGAATTCGGCGGATTAGTCTGTTTGGCTTTTACAGTAACGTCATAGTGCCATTTGATTGTTTATTACCATGAGACATTTGAGTGTAGCCTACTTTGTTGACCAACTGTGTATGGTATGATTATTATTTTGAGCTTTTACAAAGTAATAACTTATATTGTTCATGAACGTGTTTCCATAATAATACACTCATAAGTGGATACAGTAAACACATAAAACAGTTCAACATGGAGATAGATGGAAACAAAAACCGAACTTTTCTACTACCCCCGTTTTCCCCTCACACATAAGTGTGTAATTTACTCAAATGCCTTTTCCTTTCATATATTTAAAATGACTTGCAGATTTATAACTTTATTACCTCTGAAGACATTATGACTGTCAACAAAAGATTTGTGCGGCTGATGCTCTTTTGGTTATGAACAGCTCGTGCAAGCGTGCGTGTGATCCATGAGCATGCACATCTCTGGTTGCAGTTTCGCTTGTCGCCAGAGGGGGCATAGTTCTGCAAAAACTCAGAAACCTGCGCTATGCACCTTTAAAAGTCAAGTCTAGTTTATTTAAAGCTGCAGTCCGTATCTTTTCCTCTTTGTCGCCATCTCTCTGTTCGAAATCTGTAACTGCAGTGATTCGCGGAATTATTATCTTTACGTGGGTTGTAAATCGGCATGAAACAGCGCGGATGAACACAGTGCTTTGAGGCGAGTGCTGCTGTCAGTCACCGCGCTGTGTGGATACTGTCATACAGAATGACAGATTCACTTTTTGAAAGTTTGACCAACATAAGAATTTTCATAAGAAAATGTCTTCTGAACAAGTAAGTAAAATCCATTTTTGTTCTGACCAACTAAGGGGGAAAAAGCATCCGACATGATAAGCTTCGTTAGATTTAATCAACGCGATTTACAGCAACCGTGCAAATTATAGCCTACTTTGTTCTCAAATTGTTCATGTTAACAACATCAGCATTGCGTGACTAATGTTAAATTTAATGTGTTTTATGGTTAGCAGCTACCTGCGTAGTTCAGAATTCATATTCTCCATAATACCAAAACGAGAAAGGCACAACAAAGGAAACTCCATAACTGTGTGAATTAAGAAAACGTACTGTTACACGATTGAACTATTGAAATGTCTTACTTGTTCAGCAGAAAAAAGCCGTCTCTTCTTCCATTTTGAACCCCTTCAAAACACGGAGTTCACGCACTTTTCAAAAGCCCCGCCGATGTTTAAATCCTTGTGTTCGCATGAGACGGTTTCTTTCTCTTTCTCTAGCCACCTTAAATCCGAAGTACGAAGTCTTTTGGGTTTTATAACTGCTGAATCTCCAGTTGACACTGATGATTGTTGTTTGGATCTTTCTGGATGCCATAAGTTTAATTATGTAAAGTGCTGCGAGAAAAGCCTATACATCTAAACATCTCCTCACGCGCAGTATAGCCGGCTAGCCGAAACTCCTTCTTTATGTGTACGGGTGTGACGTCATGACGCAAAGACATGCTCGAATTTCCCGCGGAAACCCACCAGTACCACTGGAATTAAAATCATTATTACAAGCTAACCGTTTTGAATCTAGCTATGGCAAGCAGATAGTTTTGACCACTGGCAGAATAAGTTTTTTTTAATATAATTATTTTGTATTATTTTTAACTTAAAAAAGTTACGGACTGGAGCTTTAATAAACGCTTATTCAGTGCCTTTTGTGTCTGCAGTAAAGATCAGGGTCTTAGACACATAGACTTGTGTAGGCCTATCCCATTTACATAATTTTTTTCAGGTTGTTTATATAAGCAACACTTCTCTGCAATGCAGGGTTTTTTTTCAATTATTAAAATCCCCCTAGTCAATTATTTTATCCCTTAAAACTAATTTTTGATCATCAAATAACATATTTAAACGTTTTTTCCTTGGAAAAAAATTATCCATGCCTTAAAATAGCTTGAATGTAACTCTACACCCTTGCCTCATATTAACTATAAATGAGCCCCGCCTCCACTCACTCACTCAGCTCAGAGATCCACTGGTTGACGATCACACGTTGATCTGATTGGTTACAAGGTCGTTTGTGACGTCAGAAACACCAGCGATTTCAAACCGTGTTTTTGAGACTGTCTTTGGTTCACTGCAGTTTTAAGGAGAAAATACTCAGCAATGCTGTCGCAGGGTTCTCAAGTTTTATCAAAAGCTTGGAGTGAGATCACATGCGGTTAGGTGGCGGAGCCTAAATGGAGCCCCGCCCCCGCCTTGCCCCGCCCCCAATTTTACCCATTGTTCATAATTAACCAGCAAAAATTGAAATTATAACAATTGGTAAATCTGAAAAATGACAGAGCAATTCATCACATCAAATATAGGCTGATGTTTTTAATGTTATATTTCAAAATTAGGCTACAAATATATAACAAATTGCTCCAAAATGTTTGGAAAAACAAATATTTTTGCATTTTTCCCTGACATCTTTGAAAAATACAAATGCAATGGCAATGATTAGGCTAATGTATGTTTTGACAGGATATACAATATTACCAAGAGCACTCTGCTTTAGCCTTAATGTAACTAGAAATACTATTAATACAGTATAATATAGAATTTAAAATAAACTGAAGAAATACATCTTCATTCCTTCCCATACCCAATAACATTTCCTTAGCCAAACTGAGCCAAAGCTTTTGGCCTGGTTGCTAAAAGCAGTTGTAGAGTTTTTGACTGCATCAATAATGTATACGATGGGCTATATATTAAATGTTCTAGAACTTCTAGTCTAAAAATGTTAGGCGAGCTTTCTTCCAACTTACTTTCTCCATCACGACGTGTGTTCGCGCGATGTCGCGGTGGCCGAACTTCCGTGTGTGTTCGCGGACTTCGCGCGTCTATAAGTTGCCTATAACGAACGCAATCTGGCCGAGATGCGGACGCGCTGGCGGCAGGAAACTTATCTTTGTGTGCATGCGCCTCGTATACAACGTTATAAAGCTTGCAGGAGAACTTGGTTGGCATTGCCTTTTCAGCGTAAGAAATACACGGTGTGGCGTGTGAACTGGTTGAATTGCGTGTGTCTCACGGCCAATGCGTGAGACTTGAGAACCCTGGCTGTCGACTTATGAATTTACACATGGTTTGTCTTAAAGCATATTAAAAACACCACATAGACATATAAACAGTGTTGTGGGTTAGGTTAGGTTTAATCAGATTACTTTTTCAAGTAACTAGTTACTTTTTCAATTTACAACAAAATATCTGAGTTACTTTTTTATAAGTAACACTAGTTACTTTTTCACATTTATTGACCGACAGCTCTCCTGTCCCCATGTTGAGAGAAATAGAGTGAGTTGTTGTGTGTGTGTGTGTGTGTGTGTGTGTGTAAACATGATGGTTATTGTAGTTCTAGACTAAATGTGAACATGTATTTACTCATCTCACTTGCACGGAAACATTCAGTATTCCTCAAAATGAATAAAAACAGTAAAATGCAATCTCAGAATTGTATGCAAAACTTTTAAAATACACAAAAATACTTGATGTATTTAATCTCACTTTATTAAACAATGTCTTTGCTGCTGACCTGCAATGATCTAATTCAACCATACTAATAAACAATTTTTCAAACAAAAAACAAAATTTCCTTTAGATTAGATTTAGAAATAAGAGTGTTGAACTTCTCCTGTATCCTGTTGTTCTGTAATACAGAAAGGCTGAGAGGTTTGTTTGAGCGGCGCCCTCTACTGTACAGGAGTAAACATGCATTTCCTTCAGCCTGAGGATTATTCACTTCACTTTTGGTGTGAAAGAGCCTTTACATGTGCCAAAAATAGAACTTTTTTAATTGTTCTTAAAAAACAAACAAGCCAGGTGAGTAAAAGTAACGCAATATTTAAAAGTTACTTTTTAACGCATAAAAAGTAACTAAGTAACGCAATTAGTTACTTTTTTCGGAGTCACGCAATATTGTAATGCATTACTTTTAAAAACAACATTAAAAACTTGATTTTGACTCCAGTGGGACTTTAATATCATTTTAACCATTAAAATGTAAAGTTTCAGGGTCCCTCAAGTTGCTCGCCCATGCTATTGTTCTTTTCAATCTTGACCTTTAACCTCTGCATACTGTACTGGTTAAAAAGCCTCAGAAGTTTGTGCAAATCCTC
>NW_026606722.1:7847500-7872500 GCF_029890125.1 Rhinichthys klamathensis goyatoka
CAGTCCGTCTTCCTTAATGCCTTCCAAAACACGTTATATGAGAATGTCAGTTGCAAGCCTAATTTCAGAATAATCTCACCTCGCTAATGCAGCCCAGGAGGACTCCAGCTTTTCCTCAGGCCGTTGTTTTATTACGCTCACATTTTTGGACTCGGCAGATCTCATCAGTAGCTGTCCACGGATTTGGCCCGGGTCTACACTTTCCTTTGGAACGGGCCCAGCTGTAAATGGAAGCTATTAGGTCAGGAAGAGAGGTGAGTTCTCAGAATTATGGGAAGTGTGCATGTGGCACTGTCTGTTATTGCCGTCACGTGTTTAAGTTGCTACCTTTCTGATGGAGAAAATCTGTTCGCTGAGCGCTTGTGCTGTTTTACCGAGCGGGACTTTGACGACAGAAGCGTATGGGTCATGTTTATGTTCATGTCTCCTCCATCATATGTGTCTTATAACCTTTAAACATTTTAATCACATTAGTTACGGCTTTGAAAATATTTTTACTTTTGCTAAGTTTCGCAAATAATTGCTAAGAAATGGTGAGTAACACATTGAATTAAACTACATTTTGAAGTAGAAACCCTATCTATCTATCTATCTATCTATCTATCTATCTATCTATCTATCTATCTATCTATATCTATCTATCTATCTCTATCTATCCACCTATCTAGCCATCTATCTATCTATCCATCTATCTATCTATCTATCTATCTATCTATCTATCTATCTATCTATCTATCTATCTACCTATTTATCTATCTATCCACCGATCTATCTTTCTCTCTCTCTTTCTATCTATCTATCCACCTATCTATCTACCTATTTATCTATCTATCCACCTATCTATCTTTCTCTCTCTCTTTCTATCTATCTATCCACCTATCTATCTTTCTCTCTTTCTATCTATCTATCCACCTATCTATCTATCTATCTATCTATCTATCTATCTATCTATCTATCTATCTATCTATCTATCTATCCACCTATCTATCTATCTCTCTTTCTATCTATCTATCCATCCACCCATCCATCCATCCATCCATATCTATATGAGTTTATTTTATCAAAAGAGCACAACAAAGTGAACATAGGGGTGATTTTTAAATCAAAAGGTTTTTTTTACATTAGTAACACTTTACAATAACTTCCTATTATTTAATGTTTGTTAATGTATTAAACTAACATTGAGCAATGCATTTGTTACTATATTTTTGATTCTTTGTTAATGTTAGTTAACAGGTCCATTAAATAATATATAAATATATTAAACAGATACAAATTATGATTTCAATAATGTATAAGTAAATATAAGTATAAGTTAATATTAAATATGCTTTAGTATTCTTGGTAAAACTGTACAATAAGGTCTCATTTCGTAACATTAGTTAATGCATTAGTTAACATTCAGAAATATAGTTTTACATCATTTATTAACCTTTGTTAGTTAATAAAAATATAATTGTTTAGTGTTTGTTCGTGTTAGTTCAAAGTGCATTAACTATAATGTTAACTTTTGATTTTAATAATGTATTTACATTTACATTAAGATTAATAAATGCTGTAGAAGTATTGTTAACGTTCACTAACCAGTGAAGCCTTATTGTAAAGTGTTACCAACCCTTTTATAGAAATACTTTCTTAAATTACAACACAAGCATATTGAATTCTTATATTAGAGTTCATAAGGTGCTGCGACACATTTAATGGTTGAATACGTGCAAGTGCGTCTGTCATTCCTCATTTTTGTCCCATGTGTTGAACAGGGTGTGAACCAACAAATCCCAGAATCATTAATCTTCCCTTTTAGTGGATCAGTGTAAACGCTCGCATGATCATTTGCTCATTTTTTAAAGCTGAAAAACGTCAAGGGGGAAAAGAGAGAAGACACTTTTTTCTTCTCGCAGATTTTGGGCCCATTAACAGAATAGGTGCTCAGGAAAACATTAAAATAAAACCAGCCGCCCAGGCGCAGTGATTGCTACTTCCTCAGCCTTTCCACTTCATTGATGGTTATGTGAGTTAAAACAAGACACGTAATGGAGACCCTGCGGCCCCCGGGGACTAATTAGAGTCACATGACTTCCTCCTGGGCTTCCATGAAAATAACTCCATCACAATGGTCTGTGATATTACAGTTTTTCTCAATTGCTAAAACACTAAAACCCATTGGCTGAACACAGTTCTCAGTTGCCTGAACTCATTTAGCTAATTGTGCAGTCTGTTGTCAATACCTTAAACTATTTCACATGGCAAAACACAATTTGCAGATCTTACTTAGACTTTTCAGCAAAACGCTAAACACATTCTCATTCTCAAAACATATTCTGCACTGTAATGCACACGTCATCCATACTGGTAAACACAAGTGGCAATGATCAAATACAAATAGACAACAAATGTCATTGATTGAACACAACCACTCAAAATTGATTTAACCTGTTTCAAATGATGCCCAAAGACAAGAAGAAGCACACTGATCACGTTTACTCCTTTGATTTTTGTCCCTTTTTTAGTATTGTATACTGTAGTACAGTGCATTGTAGGCTGTATACTGTACAATTAACAAATTATATGGCCCCGAACATCGTTACTGTAACAGTACCATTTGTTACAGTACTGAATGCTCAATAGATTTTACTGGTTGCACTTGCAGGTTCATATCAACAAAGAACAAGAATTACAGTATCAAACAATAGAACTGACAAAGGAGAAGTTTGTGAGATGCAGGGCACTGTACTGTAAAAATAGGGGTACAAGGAGGAAGAACAAATAAAATTGCAAAGAGCAAAGCAGAGTAGTAATTTCTGATCAATTTTGCGCTACTATGATGTTTTCATTCATCAAAAGACAATGACGGACAAATATGAAATTTGTTTTAAGATTAAAAATGTACTTCTCCCTGAAATTTTGATGGTACAGTAATGTGTCACGGGTAAGTCTACAAACAGAATAGCCGTCCGTAGATATCTTTCGAGAACTGTATGTTTTGAACAATGTGTTTTCTATTTTTTGGTGTATTGTTTACTGACTGCTTGATAGTGTATATCATTTTGATCACTTTGTCTATGATTTGAGAGCAGTGTTTGATTTTGAACACAAGTAAAACTGTTTTGAGGCGAAAGTTTCATTTTGCAAGAAGAGTCAGAGGTTTTGTAAATAGTGCTTGAAGATGAGGTTTTGTGTTTAATGTTTTCAGAAAAAGGAGCAAGGATTCAGAAATTGTGTTTTAGCAATTGAGAAAAACTGTAATATCAGCTTTGGGAAAGTCAAGCCTCCGCTCATGAGGAGGGATCCGCTCGAACTAACTCAAGAATGCACAACATCTGAGAGAGGGAGAGAGAGAGAGCGAGAGAGGGAGAGAGAGAGAGCGAGAGAGGGATAGAGAGAGAGAGAGAGAGAGAGAGAGAGAGAGAGAGAGAGAGAGAGAGAGAGAGAGGGAGCGATGGAGAAGGGGGAGAGAGAGAGAGGGACAGAGAGAAAGAGGGATAGAGAGAAAGAAAGGGAGAGAGAGAAAGAAAGAAAGGGAGAGAGAGACAGAGAGAGAGAGAGAGGGGGGGAGGGAGAGAGAGAGAGAGAGAGAGAGAGAGAGAGAGAGAGAGAGAGAGAGAGAGAGAGAGAGAGAGAGAGAGAGTCGTCATACTCAGATGCTAGTCAGAATGTGAGTCTGATACTGCTTGTTATCTTTCTCATTTTATCAAATGTGATTTAAACTTTTCATTGAAGGGTATATTCCTCTATTTTTCTGGGAGTGACTATGCTATTGATAATGTTGTTAATTTCTTTGTGTTGCACTGTAACATTTTTATTCACAAAAACAAATTTCTCAAGACTTTGTCTAGATTTGATGTCATTATTGCTGAGATTTCCCTTATTGTAAAATCTCTTAAACTCAACGATAACAGTAAGAACAACACATTTCTTAAGAACTATGTATGGTTTTTTCTTACTTGTTGAAGAGCTAGTTTTTTTTTTTTTTGTTGTTAATGTATTCAATGCAGTGCTGTTTCTTCTTTGTAAAAGAAATCATTTTAAAAAATGAGTCTGATCTGCTCCATTGGGCTGTGATTATGGGGCGTTTCAACCGAACCAGGAAAGAAGTGCCTTTCCACTCAATTGGATCGACCGAATCCCGTAGGAAGGACGGCAAAAACATCTTTCCGATCGACAAATGCCTTGATCGCGGTTCTCTGTTCCTCTTTTAAATGAATGCGCTGTCTACATCTTCTGTAACAGACACGATGGCTGAATCTACACATCTCAGTTCTCCAGCGGCGGCCATCTTTGTTGTAAACGAATTCAACCCAAGCGCTCTTTGGTGTCGTGATGATTACGTTACTGTTGATCATCTGTCCATCATCGTATAAAGCCCGCCCTGATGATTTGATTGGTCCGAACAGCTTTGGTTCGGGCATACTTGCTTCACAACGGATCAAGTCCAGACCGAACTTCCCATCCTCAAATATTGTGGGCGGGGCTAAGCTCGGCTGGCATCCAGGCTATCCACTGCTGAAACACGCGCATTTGGCGGGAGTTAATGTCAAGCCCTGTATACATATATAACATGGTTTGTGCCTTACTATTTATATACTATACACACTCACCGGCCACTTTATTAGGAACACTTGCTAGTACCGATTTGGACCCTTTTTTCCCTTCAGAACTGCCTTAATTCTTCATGTCAGAGATTCAACAAGGGCCTGGACACATTCCTCAGAGATTTTGCTCCATATTGTCATGATCTCATCACACAGTTTCTGCAGATTTTTGGGATCTGAAGTTCTGAACATCCTTGATGTGAATCTCTCGTTCCTCCACATCTCAAAGCTGCTCTACTGGACTGAGATCTGGAGACTGTGGAGCCGTTTGAGTTTAGAGACTCACTCGGCGCGTTTCCAGATTTGCGCAAAACTTTTGCGATTTTTTTCTAAACGGATGTGAAATGAAGGCGTTTCCATTAACCGATGTTATGCGACTAAAACAATTTTTCCTCTCGCGATAATCATGGCGACGGATGTTGGTAGGTTTATATATATACACTCACCTAAAGGATTATTAGTAACACCATACTAATACCTTCAGAACTGCCTTAATTCTACGTGGCATTGATTCAACAAGGTGCTGAAAGCATTCTTTAGAAATGTTGGCCCATATTGATAGGATAGCATCTTGCAGTTGATGGAGATTTGTGGGATGCACATCCAGGGCACGAAGCTCCCGTTCAACTCCCGAAACAATGCTCAGGTAGGCCGCGGCATTTAAACAATGCCCAATTGGCACTAAGGGGCCTAAAGTGTGCCAAGAAAACATCCCCCACACCATTACACCATCACCACCAGCCTGCACAGTGGTAACAAGGCATGATGGATCCATGTTCTCATTCTGTTTACGCCAAATTCTGACTCTACCATCTGAATGTCTCAACAGAAATCGAGACTCATCAGACCAGGCAACATTTTTCCAGTCTTCAACTGTCCAATTTTGGTGAGCTCTTGCAAATTGTAGCCTCTTTTTCCTATTTGTAGTGGAGATGAGTGGTACCCGGTGGGGTCTTCTGCTGTTGTAGCCCATCCGGCTCAAGGTTGTGCATGTTGTGGCTTCACAAATGCTTTGCTGCATTCCTCGGTTGTAACGAGTTGTTATTTCAGTCAAAGTTGCTCTTCTATCAGCTTGAATCAGTCAGCCCATTCTCCTCTGACCTCTAGCATCAACAAGGCATTTTCGCCCACAGGACTGCCGCATACTGGATGTTTTTCCCTTTTCACACCATTCTTTGTAAACCCTAGAAATGGTTGTGCGTGAAAATCCCAGTAACTGAGCAGATTGTGAAATACTCAGACCGGCCCATCTGGCACCAACAACCATGCCACGCTCAAAATTGCTTAAATCGCCTTTCTTTCCCATTCTGACATTCAGTTTGGAGTTCAGGAGATTGTCTTGACCAGGACCACACCCCTAAATGCATTGAAGCAACTGCCATGTGATTGGTTGATTAGATAATTGCATTAATGAGAAATTGAACAGGTGTTCCTAATAATCCTTTAGGTGAGTTATATCCCAGCCAGTGCACTAGACATTATTATTAATCGAAGGAGACGTGTGTGTGTTATCCAAGCATTAATGACAAGGAAAGACCCTTTTACTTGAGAGCGGCACATATGAGGTGTTTCTCACTCATATCTGTTTCAAGCTCTTGATTGTGGCATTTCTTTGAGGTTTAGAATCCAGTATTCCTGTAATTCTTTTGTCTTTTATGAATTTAATAAAGAATTTTGTCTCGTATTCTGTCCAAACACACCAAACATCTACGTCAGGTGACCTGTAAATGCGCAAAAACTGTTTCCATTGCAGTTTTGCGGAATATTTATTTTTCCAATTGCCTGAAAAAAAACCTAATGCGAGCGTAAAAACTTTTTTTGCGATAAATGGGAGTTTTTGCGAAATTGACATGTTTCCATTGTGGCGTAATTTGAAGGGTAATGGAAACGCGGCTACTGTCATGATCAAGAAACCAGTTTGAGATGATTTGAGCTTTGTGACGTGTGTGTGTGTGTGTGTGTGTGTGTGTGTGTGTGTGTGTGTGTGTGTGTGTGTGTGTGTGTGTGTGTGTGTGTGTGTGTGTGTGTGTGTGTGTGTGTGTGTGTGTGTGTGTGTGTGTTATCCTGCTGGAAGTATCCATCAGAAGATGATCCACTGTGATCTTAAAGGATGGACATGAACAGCAACAATACTCAGGTTTAAATGATGCTCGATTGGTACTAAGAGTCCCGAAGTGTGTGAAGAAACACCCATTACAGCATCAGCGCCTGAACCGCTGATACAAGACAGGATCATCCATGCTTTCATGTGGTTTTCACCCAATTCTGACCCGAACATCTGAATGTCAGCAGAAATCCAGACTCATCAGACCAGGCAACGTTTCTCCAATCTATATAGTCCAGTTTTAGTGAGTCTGTGTGAATTACAGCCTCAGTTTTCTAAGGCACATTAACACGTAAAACACATTGACATTTTACTCTGATTAGATCACATTTTCCAGCAAATGTAGCTGAAAGAAGTTCCTGTACAATTTGCAACCACCACATTTAAGGACCAATAAAAGACGCAGGTGGTTAAAAAAAATGAATAATAATTTTTGTCTGTAGAGCCTCTTTTAAAACCCTCTGTTCTCATATGAAACTGTCATGCTGTCTGTCTGCGGCCTGAAAGGGCAATAATCTAGCAGCTGTATTTGCAGCAATGAAATTTCGGCGCCTTCAGAAACACAGGGTTTGTTCGGTACCTGATCAAATAACCCCGAGGCTTCAAACCCGCCCGGTTCGGGACTCCTGGGGCCGGTCGCACCAGCTGTGCGCAAATTACAACTTAGCCTACTGTTGACGTCAATGGGCACTAAGATACAACTTAAGCACTACTGAATATTTTTGCGTTAGTTGCACCATTAAACTTAGTTGAAGCGTAACTCTATGTATAAACTAAATATTTACGGAAGTCTCCGATCAGGAGAAACGGTTGGACTAAAATAGCAGACGGACTGAACTGCATCAATAAGCTCTTCTTTTACCCGACAGACTTCAATTCTTTAGACATATATGATCATGCTGACATTTAAACTCGCTTACATTTTAAGTCAAGTCATCTTCATTTATATAGCGCCTTTAAAGGGATACTTCACCTCTGGAAAGATGAATGTGTACTTAAAATGAGTCATTTATGTAGAAGAAATGTGAAATTATTTTTGAATTTGGAGCTTTCTAGACTGAGAAAAGCCAGAAAATTTATTTTTGGCTTATGTGGATGAAAGACAACAACTCCCAGAATGCACTTGCTTCGCTGCCCTAGGAGGCCACGCCTACCGGTAACAGAGCGCAGTAGTTAAACAACAAGTCTAGGCTACTAGTGAGTCTCCGTGATGAGTCTGCCTGAAAATGTGTTTCGAGATCGCCCAAAATGTCCGGGATTCGGCTTTTGCGTTCTACCGTCGCCTTTCATTATGTTTACTGTGGCGAGCAGGACGAGTGAGGGCCGCGGGAGAACGACACGAGGCCGGTGGCGTGATTACTGATGAGCGACACCTGTAAGACGCACCGGTCTCGTATCTCTCACGGAGGAGCGGGAATTTTCTTAGCAATGTTAAAACGCACATCAACCGATCACTTGTTTAGCGTTCATGTAAACACTACATTCAGATTCACCAATCGGAATGAATTCAGTTAGATTGAAACAAAAGGTGTGCATGTAAACAATGAATGGCGACTGCAGAAAGCAAAAGCTGAATCCCGGACATTTTGTACGATCTCGACGGCCGGACATGTCCGGGAAAAAGAGGATGAATGGTAACCCCTACCACTCAGCTTTCTCCTACTAAGTTACTCAGCTTTCTCCACAGAACAAGAGCCTGCTAGCTTAGCTTCCAAAAAAAGATGGCTGACACTATGTGTACATTCTGTGAGTGAGATCGCACCCTCTATGGCGGGATTGGGAACATGCGGAACAGCCCCTACTACTGGCTGCAGTCTTTCGCCTCTGGCCAAAAAATCCTCCGATGACGCAAAAATCGTCAGGAGGATTTTTTCCAGACAAAAAATACATAAATCTCTCGACTCAGGGGGATATGAGGGTGGAAAGCACGGTAATTTGAAAATACTACAGGTTTTCTACTAATACAAAGCTTAATGCTAAATCCTGAAGTATCCCTTTAACAATATGTAGATTGTTCCAAAGCGGCTTTACAGTGATAATAGGTCAATAATAGGGGTGTAACGGTACACGTATTCGTATTGAACCGTTCCGGTACGAGGCTTTCGGTTTGGTACCCATTTCAAACCATTTTTCCTGCCGACCAACAATTTTTTTAGCATTTACGCTGGCGCGACCACCACAACGTTGCCCAACATCAAATGGCAAACGTGATGAACGCGGAACGAAACTGCGCAACTCATTTGTGTTTAACGGACCGTTATGACTTTGGTCCATTGTCAGTGAGTGCAACGCGAGCCGATCTTCATCAAGCGACACTGTTATACACAGCGCTGAGAGAAAGCATTTGAGTTCGCCACTGAAGTAATAACATCGCTGCGAGATCTAGTGAGAAGCATTCACATTTCTCCGTTAACCGTTATTATTTCGACATTATGAATAAAATTGCTGCCCTCAAATGTTAATCTGGAGCCTTGCAAACTTAAAATAGACCTTTGTTTATAACTACTACAGTATTACATTTAATTTTTTTTATAAGGAGCTGTTTTTGTGTTATATGCTGCTGAGAAGAGTCAAGTATAGCTCCATCATTGCTCAAATAAAAAAAACGATCATACTTTATGATGTTAGTTTTAATAAATAAATAAAAAAAATTAAATCACTTTATGATGTTAGTTTTAATAAATAAATAAAAATGTAAAAATCAAGTGTCATGATTCTGCCCTCTTGCCCTTGATTTTCCCTCATGACATTCTGTCATGATCATGACAGAATCATGTTTTGTGTGCAAGCACATGGCTTAGTGTTCGGCCATGTGCTTGTGTTGTCTCGTTATGTAACTCCGCCCCCTTGTTACCCTCGTCTTGTCATTATTGTCTAGTCAGTTTCACCTGTCCTCGTCATTAGTGTTCCCCTATTTAATCCCCTTGTGTTTGCTGTCCTGTGCTGGTTCATTGTTTCTCATAGTGTGATTTCTACCTGTGTTAAACTTACCTGTGAGTACCTTGTGAGAGTTTTGTCTGGAGAATTACTGATCCTGTTTCTGTAGTTAGTTTATGGTCTAGTTTGTCAGTCCTAGTCTAGTCTGGTCTTGTCATTTCTTTTGCAGTTCATGTTTTGCCCCCTCGTGGGTTTTGTTTTCTCTGTTTTCTGTCTATAATAAACTTTGTGTCACTGCATCCTGTCTGCGCCTGGGTTCACCTTCCACCGTCATAACATCAAGGACATTTCTCTGGCATTTTTCTTTTTGCTGTATCGAAAACATACCGAACCGTGTCACCACTGTATCGAACCGAACCGTGAATTTTGTGAACCGTTACACCCCTAGTGAATAATAAATTAAAGTAACGGATTGTTTTGGCTTTATGGCAGCTCTAAAATAAAGTTATTTTCCAGTTAAAGTTAGTTTTGATTGATTCTCTAATTTCTCTTCCGTTGCAACGATCATTGGTTATTAACTAACACGACACCGTCTTAAATTCTCTCTACGCAAACTTTAAAAATGCGAACCTGTGAGAACGCTGATAGAGCATTATCAGAGAGAAAATAAGTTGATAGATTTTAGTTTTTTTTATTTATTTGTCCTCGAGAGAAAATTTGTTTCCACCGTAGATGCGTACATAACAAACACACAACATGTTCAATGATCAACATATCATAATACCATCAAAAATAGTCAATAATTATGTGAATAGATTACTTTGTTAGCAGCTCTTCAACACAAGCATGTGTTGTCCCATCAGTCCGTGTTGTGCATGTCAAATAAAATCAATAAATGTGATTTCTTATGGGTTTTTTTTGTATCATTACTTATTTATCCTTATTAATTTCGTTTTAAATGCAGTTTCTGAGTGTTATTCACATATAAAAACTCTCATGATTAAGAGTGGTATTTAATGGAACGTATTTTTACTGTTAGTTACGTGATGCAAAAGAAGTTTGAATGAGGGATAAACCGAAATTCGCAACATTTCAGCAACTTCTGCTCACGTAGGGCTCAAACCTCATTATGCGACTACACATTAGTTTACGGAGAGCTTACGACCTACTAGCTATGTAGCTTACGAACAAATGGTGCAACGGAATAAAGTACAAACTAACTAAGCCTCTAGTGTAGACTTCACAATCCAATTTAAGAATAAACTTACGAACGGCTGAACGCTTGTATAAACGGTCACTTCTGAGGGGTTCGCTGTTGTCTGACCCAGGTGGAGATCTTTCCCTGGAATTCATGAGATAAAAAAAGCACTTTTTAAAACCCTTTTTATAAAACAGAGCTGTAAAAAAAACTGTAAAACTGATTCTATATCCCTTTCAAGCACCATAATGAAAATAACTTTAGAGGTTTCATTGTAATAGGACTGAAAGCCCTCGGGTCAAGTCTCGATTTGAGCAGATGTAGAGCGTTTTGGAGAACTGGTCAATCGTTGTAAAAGATTTCTGTGCTCACTCGGTGTCTATACGACGGTCTCGAAGGACTCTTCATTCAAGCCATGTGTAAGACCCGGCGTCCCACGACATAATCCTACAATATCCCAACCACAATTGAAACCTTATTAAGATGTAGAATCACTGTTCATTTATTCATGTCACTTCGTCTTACACGTGCAGGACGAGACTGTGGGGTTTCTGCCAGTGTGAATGGACAAAAAACTGCTGATTATTTGAGAACCGCTCCCAGTTAAAACAAGAAATTATTTTTTTGACCTTGTCAAAGTCTGGGCTTGCTGAAGCTGAGTCCAGGACTGTAAGGATTGCTGACATCCAGAGTAATGTTAGTCCTTTTATTATAGGAGCAATATAAATTCTTCATCTTGTACGTTACATTTAAAATAAAATAAAAATGTTGTAGGCATGCACACATAAGCGGATGAATATGTATTTACTGTAGAAAATACTTTGCAAATGCAATATAAAAATATATATATATATATTTGTAAATCTATTCAAAGTTTTGACAGGCATTTCTAGTTTAAAATTAGTCAATTAATTCATTTAAACTATTTAATCTTCATTTGCCTTCACTATTTTGTGCTATTGTTTATCGCTATTTTATAACCAGAATCAAAATTATGTATATAAAATGTGTGTGTATATATATATATATATATACACACACACACACACATTTTTATATATATATATATATATATGTAAATTATAATTTGTATAACTATAATTATTTTGTTATAATTATAAGCTTAGTGTAAAAAAAGCACCGAAATTTCTTAAAAAAAGATGCTGCTATTCTGCAGGAATAAGACATAATCCTAAAAGCAAAACAGACGTAAAAAGCACCATGAAACCAAACTGTTTCAATGTCTAAACACACCGTGACCGTGAACCATCTGTTTTCCCAAATCACACAACTCCAGATGAGGTCCACTGCAGTGTGTAACCTCAATAAATACAGCCCATCCTCAGGGATTCCCATCATCTTGTCTATCGGAATCATATTTGGGAATGAATGTCCAGTGCCGAACTGTGACCGGTAAGTGCCGTCATATGAGAGTTATCAGTAAACACAGACATAAATCAGTCCTCACTCCCACCGACGGGCGTCTTTCTATTACAGTGTTGCGTTGTGGCTGGATTGAAACAGGGTGAACCACAAGATCTAGCTGGTAAACTTTCCCAGCTTTTTGGCAGTTGATTTTTAAGATGCAAGAAGGAAAATTACGGCCATTCCTTTGAGTCGGTGGGCCGGCGCCTGCAGTCGGGTTGACAGGACTGATGGGACACCGTCTGTTAGCCATTCAGCAAAACCAGTGTGTTAATGCTCGTCCCTGTGGAAGCTTGTGTCCGCCACAGAGTGAAAAATAAAACAGGTAATTGCGACTTTTTATCTCACAATTCTGACTTTTTTTCGACAATTGCGAGTTTACATCTTGCAATTCTGACTTTTTATCAGAATTGCGTGATATAAAGTGGCAATTGTGTGATATAAAGTCAGAATTGCGTTATATAAAGTGGCAATTGTGTGTTATAAAGTCAGAATTGCGTTATATAAAGTGGCAATTGTGTGTTATAAAGTCAGAATTGCGTGATTTAGTCGCAATTGTGAGTTATAAAGTCAGAATTGCGTGATATAAAGTCGTATAAAGTGTGTTATAAAGTCATAATTGTGTGATATTATTATATTATTACTTTAGAAATAAGTCTTGGTTTTCATTTAATACAAGGAAGAAGCTTGTGTCTGCGACTTTCTTGCCGATTCTTGATTATGGGGATGTAGTGTACCAGCATGCTCCCTCTTACATCCTTGCCTCCCTAGATGCTGTGTATCATGGTGCCTTAAGATTTATTACGAATTGCGCATTTTCCACACATCATTGTGCATTATACAATACAGTTTCTTGGTCTTCTCTTACTGTACGAAGGAAAATGCACTGGTACTCATTGATATACAAAGCAATTTTGGGGGTTTTACCATCTTATCTTTGTTGTATGCTTAAGCAAAAAGTAGCAGGTAACTATTCACTGCGTTCACAGTTTTATTATGTACCCCGAGTTAGAACTAATTTAGGTAAAACTGCTTTTAATTATGTTGCACCTTCAGAATGGAACTCTCTACAAATTACATTGAGGCTAAATCATCTGGTGTCTTTCAGCAATTTTAGAACACTTATATATGCGCTAGAGAAAGATTTAATGATTTGCAAATGCTTCTGAGGTTGTATTTTTAATACTAATTTATTGTGTGTTGTATTGTTTTATTGTTATATGTGTGTTTGAATATTTGGGCCGCCTATCTTGGCCAGGACACTCCTGTAAATGAGATTTTAATCTCAGTGAGGTTCTCTCCTGGTTAAATAAAGGTAAAAAAAAAATATATATATATATATAGTCACAATTGTGTGTTATAAAGTCAGAATTTCGTGATATAAAGTCGGAATTGTGTGTTATAAAGTCAGAATTGTGAGATATAAACTCGCAATTATGTATAAAGTCAGAATTTCGTGATGTAGTCAATAAACTGTGTGTTATAAAGTCAGAATTGCGTGATATAGTCGCAATTGTGTGTTATAAAGTCAGAATTGCGTAATATAGTCGCAATTGCGTGCTATAAAGTCAGAATTGCATGATATAAAGTCCCAATTGTGTAATAAAGAAAGAATATCGTGATATAAAGTCAGAATTGTGTGTTATGGAGTCAGAATTGTGAGATATAAAGTCGCAATTGTGTGTTATAAAGTCATAATTGCGTGATATAAAGTCCCAATTGTGTAATAAAGTCAGAATTTCGTGATATAAAGTCAGAATTTCGTGATATAAAGTCAGAATTGTGAGATATAAACTCGCAATTATGTATAAAGTCAGAATATCGTGATATAAAGTCAAAATTGTGTGTTATAAAGTCAGAATTGATTGATATAGTTGCAATTGTTATAAAGTCAGAATTGATTGATATAGTTGCAATTGTTATAAAGTCAGAATTGCGTGATATAAAGTCCCAATTGTGTAATAAAGTCAGAATTGCGTGATATAAAGTCAGAATTGCGTGATATAAAGTCGCTATTGTGTGTTATAAAGTCAGAATTGCGTGATAAAGTTGCAATTGTGTTATTAAGTCAGAATTGCTTGATATAAAGTCAGAATTGTGTTATAAAGTCAGAATTGCGTGATATAAAGTCAGAATTGTGTGTTATAAAGTCAGAATTGCGTGTTATAAAGTCAGAATTGCGTGATAAAAAGTCAGAATTGCGTGATATAAAGTCAGAATTGCGTTATATAGTTGCAATTGTGTAATAAAGTCAGAATTGCGTGATATAAAGTCGCAATTGCGTGTTATAAAGTCAGAATTGCGTGATTTAGTTGCAATTGTGTTATAAAGTCAGAATTGCGTGATATAAAGTCAGAATTGTGTGTTATAAAGTCAGAATTGCGTGTTATAAAGTCAGAATTGCGTGATAAAAAGTCGCAATTGTGTGATATAAAGTCAGAATTGCGTGATGTAGTTGCAATTGTGTAATAAAGTCAGAATTGCGTGATATAAAGTCGCAATTGCGTGTTATAAAGTCAGAATTGCGTGATTTAGTTGCAATTGTGTTATAAAGTCAGAATTGCGTGATATAAACTCGCAATTGTGTTAAAAAGTCAGAATTGCGTGATATAAAGTCAGAATTGTGTGTTATAAAGTCAGAATTGCATGATATAAAGTCAGAATTGCGTGATATAAAGTCGCAATTGTGTGTTATAAAGTCAGAATTGCGTGATATAAAGTCGCAATTGCGTGATATAAAGTCAGAATTGCGGGATATAAAGTCAGAATTGCGTGATATAAAGTCAGAATTGCGTGTTATAAAGTCAGAATTGCGTGATATAAAGTCAGAATTGCGTGATATAAAGTCGCAATTGTGTGTTATAAAGTCAGAATTGCGTGATATAGTCGCAATTGTGTGTTATAAAGTCAGAATTGCGTGATATAAAGTCGCAATTGTGTGTTATAAAGTCAGAATTGCGTGATATAGTCGCAATTGCGTGATATAAAGTCAGAATTGCATGACATAAAGTCCCAATTGTGTAATAAAGTCAGAATATCGTGATATAAAGTCAGAATTGTGTGTTATAGAGTCAGAATTGCGTGATATAAAGTCCCAATTGTGTAATAAAGTCAGAATTTCGTGATATAAAGTCAGAATATCGTGATATAAAGTCAAAATTGTGTGTTATAAAGTCAGAATTGCGTGATATATTTGCAATTGTGTTATAAAGTCAGAATTGCGTGATATAAAGTCCCAATTGTGTAATAAAGTCAGAATTGCGTGATATAAAGTCAGAATTGCGTGATATAAAGTCGCAATTGTGTGTTATTAAGTCAGAATTGCGTGATTTAAACTTGCAATTGTGTTAAAAAGTCAGAATTGTGTGTTATAAAGTCATAATGGCGTGATATAAAGTCCCAATTGTGTAATAAAGTCAGAATTTCGTGATATAAAGTCAGAATATCGTGATATAAAGTCAAAATTGTGTGTTATGAAGTCAGAATTGCATGATATATTTGCAAGTGTGTTATAAAGTCAGAATTGCGTGATATAAAGTCCCAATTGTGTAATAAAGTCAGAATTGCGTGATATAAAGTCAGAATTGCGTGATATAAAGTCGCAATTGTGTGTTATTAAGTCAGAATTGCGTGATTTAAACTTGCAATTGTGTTAAAAAGTCAGAATTGTGTGTTATAAAGTCAGAATTGCGTGTTATAAAGTCAGAATTGCGTGATATAAAGTCAGAATTGCGTGATATAAAGTCAGAATTGCGTGATATAAAGTCAGAATTGCGTGATATAAAGTCAGAATTGCGTGTTATAAAGTCAGAATTGGGTGATATAAAGTCAGAATTGCGTGATATAAAGTCAGAATTGCGGGATATAAAGTCAGAATTGCGGGATATAAAGTCAGAATTGCGTGTTATAGAGTCAGAATTGCGTGATATAAAGTCAGAATTGCGGGATCTAAAGTCAGAATTGCGTGATATAAAGTCAGAATTGCAGGATATAAAGTCAGAATTGCGGGATATAAAGTCAGAATTGCGTGTTATACAGTCAGAATTGCGTGTTATAAAGTCAGAATTGCGTGATATAAAGTCAGAATTGCGGGATATAAAGTCAGAATTGCGTGATATAAAGTCAGAATTGCGGGATATAAAGTCAGAATTGCGGGATATAAAGTCAGAATTGCGTGTTATAAAGTCAGAATTGCGTGATATAAAGTCAGAATTGCGGGATATAAAGTCAGAATTGCGGGATATAAAGTCAGAATTGTGTGTTATAAAGTCAGAATTGCGTGATATAAAGTCAGAATTGCGTGATATACAGTCAGAATTGCGTGTTATAAAGTCAGAATTGCGTGATATAAAGTCAGAATTGCGTGATATACAGTCAGAATTGCGTGTTATAAAGTCAGAATTGCGTGATATAAAGTCAGAATTGCGGGATATAAAGTCAGAATTGCGGGATATAAAGTCAGAATTGCGTGTTATAAAGTCAGAATTGCGTGATATAAAGTCAGAATTGCGTGATATAGTTGCAATTGTGAGATAAAAAGTGGCAATTATCTTTTAAAATGTTTTATTCTGTGGTGAAACCAGCTTCCAGCCACATGGGTCACGACCTTAAATGTCCGTTAAAGATCGCTCTCTTGATCTCTCGTCATTTTGGCCAATCGTGGCTGCTTTTACAGCAAACCGTCACTCAACATCAGAGGTGGGTAGTAACGAAGTACATTTACTTCGTTACATTTACTTGATTATTTTTTTGGAAAATTTTTACTTTTAAGAGTAGATTTAATTGTGGGTACTTTTTCTTTAACTTGAGTACATTTCTAATGAAAAAAACTGTACTTTTACTTCGTTGCGTTGGGCGACGTTCCTCTCGTTACTCTATTTTAATGCAATATGTTGTTAAAAGCGTAGTTTATTCTAAGCGCGCGCTCTCTCTTTTTTCTGGGCATGAGCGATGCTCAATTCACAAATGAATCACTCTTTTGAGTCGATTCTGTTCAAAGACTTCATCAAACAAGTTGGGCAGATCTGTTTAAATCGGTTCGCGAATCAGTTTGAATGATCTGTTCAGTTTCCTGCACGAACTGAATCGTCTCGGAGTCGTAACAGGAAGATTTAAGAACATCAAGAGCATTGTATGAAGTGGCGGTCCACAGTCTACAGTACACTCTAGAAAGTAAATCTGCAAATGCATCATATTTTTTGCCAGCGATGAAGATCTTTATTAGTTGAACATCTTCGTATGTTACTTCGTAAGTTTTAACACTTTCTAATCTGTGTCAATGGTTCCCACCCCTTTACATATGAATGCAAAACTCCATAGAGTCACTTTATTCCGACATGGTCTAATAATCCAAATGTAGTTGTATAAGTTATTATACTATTATACAAACCAAAGGACAGGCAATGGTTTTCGGGCTATAGATATAATATACAGATATACAGAAATAATGTTTGTCTCTTCTGCTTTTGTTGCAAAGATAGCTTATCTAATTATGATAATTTTAGTCATTTAAATGAAAAAATATCTAAATAATATCATGTTATATATATATATATGTATATATATAGGCCTATGTGATCCAAAGTAACTAGTAACTAACTACTTGAGTAGTTTTTTGATTGGATACTTTTTTACTCTTACTCAAGTACCTTTTAAGATTAATACTTTTACTTTTACTTTGAGTAAATATTTCTATAAGTACTTGTACTTTTACTTGAGTACAGTTTTTGGATACTCTACCCACCTCTGCTCAACATGCCCTCGTTACAAGACAAGCACGTAAACACATCCTCACAACGGTCAGTACGGAACGACAACTTTATTGCGCTCATAAAAACGTTGCAATTGCCCTGAAGCTCGCTGCATTTCCAACACTATTTAAACTGACTGAGGCGCAACTGAGATGAATGGGATTGGCCCTCGTTTTTTCAAGGCCAGGGATTTTCCTTTGACTCTCTCCGGCCAAAAACAAGCAGCTCCGTTCAAATATTTGTCATCTCCCGTTAGAAACATTTAATAGTACTAAAATTGATGGCAGGATCCTGCCAGCGAGAAGCATCATTGTGGAAACGGTAATAAATGCAACCAGTGTTCGGGCCGTTTTGAATTATTATCCGAGCACGAATCCCGGCGCGAGGGAGTTTATTTCCACGGCTGATATTGAGGATTCAGTATTTTATTCCATCTTGAAATAAATCCTCCGTTAAGATGCGTCAAAAAAAGAAAGGAAACAAAACGGGTGTGATGTTTGCAGTGCGTATGAACGTAACCCTCCCCCACAATCCCTATAACATTTACACAGTAAATAATTCTACAAAAGGGATGGTGGGAATAGACGAACCTGAGCCGTAAATCAGCCGGTGTTTCTGTAGGAAGTGCAGTGACGGTACCGGGAGGAATCCACTGAAACAGCACTTCCGGGATCGCCTTCCCATATGGACGAGATGCAATAGTTAGTGTCTAGAAACAGGTAAAGTAGAGATGTCAGGCTCGAATAATTAATTCCACGCCTTTCAAAACTACTATCATTCTTCAGATTTACAGGTGAAAGTTTAGTGTTTTATCCTATTTCAAATATTTTCCTCATATTTTGATTATTTAATTAAACTTGTAGGGTCATAAAAGACAAATATCCCCTCTGGATAACACTTTTTGCCACTTATATAGCATATAAATATATATAAAACATTAAGGTGAAACTCGAAAAATTAGAATATGGGGAAAAAGTTCAGTAATTCAACTTAAAAGGTGAAACTAATATATTATATAGACTCATTACATGCAAAGTGAGATATTTCAAGCCTTTATTTGTTATAATTGTGATGATTATGGCTTACAGCTTATGAAAACCTTTTCACAATATTCTAATTTTGAACTTGGGGTTTTTCATAAGCTGTAAGCCATAATCATCACAATTATAACAAATAAAGGCTTGAAATATCTCACTTTGCATGTAATGAGTCTATATATTAGTTTCACCTTTTAAGTTGAATTACTGAAATAAATGAACTTTTGCACGATATTCTAATTTTTCGAGTTTCACCTATATACCTTAAAATAATGTTTTATATATATATATATATGCTATATAAGTGTGAAAAAGTGTTATCCAGAGGGGATATTTGTCTTTTATGAATTAAATAATCAAAATATGAGGAAAATATTTGATATATTTAAAATATGATGGAAGTATAAAACACTAAACTTGGTTAAGGTATTTATCTCCTACATAATTATTTAGCAAAAAAAGGAAACCAAAGTACAGCTACAGTTTTGTTTTACTTCATATATACATAAATACAGTATATTTTAAATACTTGTTTATGCATCTTTTTATGAATGAAGGTCACTATCTCTGATAGTAATACAGCTATGGACATCTCCCCCAATTTTAAACATTAATACTAGCCATTTAACATTACAGTGTATTGCAAGCTATATTTTTTTAAAACATTTATTGGCTTAAAAATATAACAACTTTTAATTTAAGTGAACTTCAAACAATCCTCACATAAACCCATAATAAATGTACCTGTGCCCTTCCCTCCTGTCTAACAGCTATATATATATAAAAAGCTGAAATATTTTATTTGTTTACCTGCATGTCATGTGACCATTAACCAACTGAATAGGTCAGTGAGTTGATAAATTGTTCAAATATAAACTTAAACTCTCAGGGGGGACTTTTATTTTAGGTCAAAGTGGTTTGTCTGAAAAGAAAGTTTGGGAAACCCTGAATTATAAGAAAAGTGGGCGACATCTCACGCATGAATGTGAGTTTGCTACAGCAATGCCTAATTTGTGACTTGGTTAATTAACATTGAAGTCTGATTAACATAACCAGTGATGTCTGATAAGTAGTTTCAGAGCAACAGTTTAGCTAAAAAGATTAGCATTTTTCTCCATAACGTGCACAGATGAATCATTCGCAATAAGACCGGGAACAGGAATTATGAAAGTAAATCTCTTTTACTGTGTTCCATTACTCGATGTAATATTATAAAAGAAGTTACTCATTTCATGGGCCTGCGTTCAAAGTGTGTGGAGTCACACGTTATAAAGTTATTGAAACACAGAGCTCAGTGTGTTGTGAATCTGATAATATGGGACAAAGGAGGTCTGGGAATCGTAACCCGTGCAAAATATGGGCCATGAAGGGGCTGTAAAAGCCTTGTGATAAATTAGTTTGTATTCCTCTGTTTTCCCCTTTACATCCTGACACACGGAAGAAAAGCCAAGGTGTTTTCATAGCTTTCTCCTCTTTGTCCATTCAGATCCTCAAGCTGTGCGCGCAGAACATCAGATCCCATATTTACGGGTGTTCGGAGACTCGTACGGGTCCCTGATGGAAACCTCTCCGGCCACCGAACAGCGAGTCTACAAGGTCACGGAGGAAACACAATTTTTCGGAGGAAAAAACAACAGAAAACATCCGCAGTCCGGCTGCCGTGCCACATCCATCAGAGGAAATGTTGTTAAACGCATTAACGTTTCATGACAGTTAAGAGGTAATTTGGCAGATTATCATGAACGCTCTCACGGGAGCCCTGATAAGTGCTTGTTATTTATGTGCAGATGCGCTGAGGGCCGTCCAACACAAACCTGAAATACCAACGAGGAAAGCATAGTTCCAGAGCGAGGGGCTTCACCAAACACACAATATCAGGCGTTACACTTCTGTGTGTTGCAGCGGTTGTGTTGGGAACACTTTACAATCAGGTTCATTAGTAAATGTATTTAGGCTACTAACATGAACTAACAATGAGCAATACAGTATTTATTAATCTTTGTTAATATTAGTTAATAAAATAAAGCTGTTTATTGTTTGTTCATGTTAGTTCACAGTGCTTTATAATGTTAACAAATACAAACTTTGATTTAAATAATGTATTAGTAAATGTTGAAATTAATATTAACTAAGATTAGCTGAAGAAGTATTGTTCATTCTTAGCTCATGTTAACTAATGAACCTTATTGTAAAGTGTTACACATTGTGTAATGCATTAACTGACAATGAACAGGACATTTGTTACAGTATTTATTTATCTTTGTTAATAGCTAGCTTATAAAAATACAACTGTTCATTGTTAGGTCAAGGACCTATGCTTTGGATTTTAATAATGTTTTAAAAAGAAATTTCGAACATGTATAGGAAACAAACAAAAAAAAAAACTTAATGACAAAAACAAAAACCTAATAACAAATACTCATCAAAACAGAAAGCAAAAAAAAAAAAAAAAAAATGTTAAAAAGGAAAACAATAAAAGAAAACAATGAAAACAATATTAACTTGTACATGTCCGAAAAGGAGTAGAAAGAAGCATGAGCTTATTTAATCCTACCCCTTCTATAATAAATGATAATAAATGTTGAAATGAACATTAATTAAGATGCATGAATGCTTTAGTATTTCTCATTGTTAGTTCATCTTAACTAAACATGCAAACAAATGAAACCTTATTGTAAAGTTATAAATTGTCCTGTAGAATGCATTAATTGATATAGATGATATATGATTGATATGATATGATACTTTATTGTCAGACAAGTCTGACATTTCTTGCATGACAGATTTGATAAATATAAACACTGAATTCAAAGTCACTTTGAATAAAGAAATCTGCCAAATGCACACATGCAACTGCAAAGAAAAAATAGTTTTAGAAAATAGTTTAGAGTTTTGCACCAATTAATTCAGAAAATATAAAAATGTAGTCATTTCTAACAGGGAATTGACTTTAAAGTGCAGTTTGCAGTTAATTTAATCATTTATGTAATTATTTTATGAATAATAGCTATAAAGCCAGAAAATACAACTCATTTAGTCAGTTTATAAGACAAAACTACATTTCCCATCATTCTCTGTGGATGAGATCAGGATTATTATAATGAACTAAAACTATAACCATAAAAAACATTTGTGTTACTTGAAATAAAATAAACCTTAACTGAAATAAAATAATAATCAAAAAATTAAACTTACTTTATTTCAGCTAGTTGCCAATACTGCCGTTCTCTTCTTCATTATGCTTATCCGCATCAGAACTAAAATATTTTTCTAAAAAAAATAAATAAAAAAAAATCAATTATTTTATTTTACATACTTTTCCAGAAGGACTTGAAGGCAACGTAATGCCTTTAATAAAATATCTAGTAACCTCATTAAGAATCATTAAGAAACAGAAAGCAGCGTGTGCGTGCGTGCGTGCGTGTGCGTGTGCGTGTGTGTGTGTGTGTGTGTGTGTGTGAGATTGTGCCATCCGTCGCGTCACTTCTCACAATCACACAAACGCACACAACAAACCGTGTCATTTACAGGCCAAATAAATCTGCACCAATGCTGAACATTTCTGAAACTGGCACAAAAGAAAATCTTTCCAATTAAAAAGAGCAAAACGAGTGCCAGATCCCAGATCAGCCTTATATGAACGTTTGATGAAGTCAGATGATTCAGTCATGCAATAAATGTGAAAATTTGTACATTTTTTCCCCTCCCTAGTTCATTATAAAGGTCCTGTGGTGTGATAAATTAATTTTTTAAATATTAAAAGCAGTCTCTCAATTAATATGAGCTCATAAAAAAAGCTGCATGTGTGATAATAAAAAAAAAAAGCTGTTTAAAATAGTTTCAGACGGAGTATCACATGTCACACCACAGGCCTGCTAATAATCTCTGATACTCGTTTAACATATGAGTGCTGGATACTTCGGGTTTCATCCAAATGCATCATGCTATGACACACTCGAGAAAAGAGCCTTTAAAGCAAACACACACACACACACACAGAAAACAACGCCGCAGCACGACTGTATAACTGAGACAGTTGCTGTCAAATTATGAAAACACATGAAGCCGATATGCAGCCGCTTGGGCCACCGCGTCCCCTGACTTGGTTTACTGTACTTTTAAAAGCAATAAAATAAAAGGAAATTGTCAAACTGGGCTGGCAAGAGCATCAGCTCCGCTCATTATATCTGCCTGAGTGAAGAAACACACACCGTACACAAGTACACAAACACAGTTGAACATATCAATCCTGAGCGCGCAAAAGATTCCTTCAAATGTTTGGGACATCAAACCAAATCAGATTTAAACATGCCGACAATTTAAATAACTTTTTCATTTTCTTCTAGCAACTTCTCCACAAAATAAGCAAACTGAGCATATAGAGTATCATCTACACACACGTACACACACACACACGTCATCTGCAGTGGCCCTTGCTGCAACAGTGAATCATTTCAGTGAATCAGTTTGTTCAGTTTAAAATGAATCAGTGCAAAAAAGAATCATTGCTTGCGCAAATTATTGTGTGGCATTTTACATCTTTTTGTAGCGATACACCAAATAATATTGGTAACACTTTATAATATGGAACACATATTCACTATGGAAGTTTTCTCTCAATAAACTCATAATTACTGCTTATTGATAGTATAAGGTTGTTGTAGTGGTTATGTTATTTATGGGTCATGTTATGTATGGTCATGCAGAATAAGGCATTAATATGTACTTTAAAAGTTCTAATAAACAGCCAATATGCTAGTAATATGCATGCTAATAATCAGTAATAGTGAGATATGTGTTCCCTAATCTAAAATGTTACAATAATATATATTATATATAGTTCATCACTATATTTGACAAAAGTGTAAAATTGTTGTACAAATAATTTTAATGTGTTCATTATCGCTCTCACTGCAATATATGTATATATATTATATGATAGTTTAAAATTTAATAACATTTTGTCATATTTATTACCCCCCCCCCCCCCCACACACACACACACACTGAAATAGTTCAAATGTAAGATAATCCTTTAGTAGCGTGTGTTACTGCTTCAAAATCTTTCTGCTATTTTTTGTGTGCAATTTTTATGATTAAAATTGTGATTGCAATTTAAAATAAGATTTTTTTTTTAAATCCAGGTTTGCTGTTTGTAATTGTATAATTATATACTGTAAATATGGCTATAAAATAATATTAATATTTACTATAATATTTGCTCAAATAAGAAGTAATACTGTAATATTTCACTGTAAAATAAAAACATTTTATTTAAAATATAATATTAATATTATTTATTTACATTACACTCTAAAAAATGCTGGGTTGTTTCAACCCAAATTTGGGTCAAATATGGACGAACCTAGTCGTTGGGTTACATTTTTAAATAAAATTTTTAACCTAATAGTTGGGTTTGTCCATATTTGACCCAAATTTGGGTTAAAACAACCCAGCATTGTAAAATTACTTCGAATCATATACTTATATTTATATTTGTTGCACAAGTCGTATCGAGATTTGGTTTTTATGTCGATTAATCATACAGTCTGTTGCCTTTTTTGCCTTTTTTCGCCTTTGGTTTGCTTATTTGGGGACATTAATTTAATATTCAACAATATTATTGATCTGCCTGCATTGACACCATTATATGAGAACTGAACTGAGCTGGACGATGACATCACGGTTACTCCAGAGCGGCTATATATATATAAATGAACTAAATGAATAACTTTTTTACAACAAAAGTAACCATCACTGAACTTACTGTGACGCTATTGTCTTCTAGACACAAACGTTGTTGTATTATTTTCCTGTTATCTCTGTAAAGCTGCTTTGGAAACCATCTGTAGTGTAAAAAGCGCTGTATAAATAAAGCTGACTTTCTAACAAATGCAAGAAGAAAAAAAAATGCAATGTGTGAAAAAGCCTTAAATTCCCGTTCATCTTGAAATGACATCCTCTCTGAGGTCGAGCAGCAAAGCTTTGTCCGCTTCCTTTCGGGACCCCGGAGGAAT
>NW_026606722.1:8482500-8487500 GCF_029890125.1 Rhinichthys klamathensis goyatoka
TAACCATTTGACTGCTGTGTTGTTTGGCCTGCATTAAAAAAGAAAATAAATGTCTTACGCCTTGTATTTTTTAAATAAGTTGTATTAATAAGTAAAGGCATATAACCAGTTGAATTGTAGTGCATTGAAAATAGTTTTATATAATTAGTTTATTAATTAAATTAACTTGGTCCATAAACTTCGTCAGAAAATTTGGTCCATAAATCAAACACACTTGCATGTAATATTATGAAACTCGGTATATAGATCTCATCGGGCCAAACAACTTTAAGCCAGCCCAACAGGAAGTGGGCTATTTTTGTCTTAATGTGGATGTTTTGCAAAACCAGGCTCTACATTTTTACCCACTCCTCTTAAGTGGTTTATTTTATTCCCACCAAACTTTTTCAACATGATGAAAATACATTAAAGAAGCATAATTGTGAATATCTATTGAATATCTCTAATTGTTTTGCTATGGCGAGGGATTAAAATCATGTAAAAAAAAAATAAACACTAAAAGCCTCATATCTTCTAAAAATTTAATTATACACCATTTATTTCTAGATAAAATTATACAAATATCACAACTAAACCCATTTTATTCTTGTTTTCAATTTAAGAGTAATGTACAAGTTTAAAAACAGCCAGGATGCACTATTCAGTTAAAAAAAAAAATATATCAAATAATACATAGGGCTATACTGCCCTCTTGTGTTCAAAATCAGGTAGGCCTATTGTATTTAAATATATTAGGTAGCCTATGTGACTCCGAGAATATTTTCTCACCAGTTATTTGACGTGTAAAACGTGTTAAATCGCTAAGTTAAAAGTGAAAGTAAAGTAAGGACGTCCGCACGGACATTTATAGTGGTGGCGCTCACAGTGCGCTCGAATGAATTTCTATGGAAATAGAAATGAAAAAACATTCGCTCTGTTTTGCTCGCTCGTCGCCATGGACGCGCACCGTTATGAATTCCAGTGCAGCCGCATACTTTTTAGTGTCACTAAAATTAGCGCCATATCGGGGACCGATTGCTTCCGGTTTTCAGGGAAAAGACAACAACAAAAGAGTAAATGACAGATTCGCTTATATAGGCGCTTTTACACAAAATATTCCGTCATAATTTTTCCAGTCAGCTCTTCACTCTCGTGATTAATGAATTTTGACTCCTGTTGCTGATCTTTGCTGCAACTTTCGTTCTGCTCACAATTTAGTAAGCAAATACGTTCAAGTTTTAATTGTAGTGACTAAATGATTTTATTATACACACACCAAATTGACGGTGGGGGGCCATGGTATATTTAAATCTGCCAATTGTAATATCTGCTGGGCACCCCTAGTCTAGTCTTATTAAATGTATGCTTCATCTTTCATTTTTAATTTGTAAATTTGATCAATAAATTCAATTATTTAGAATAATAAGACACTATATGGCTGTTACTCTAGGTAGGGGTGATCAAATTAAATCGTTTACACTGAAAAATAACAATGCATTAAATAATGTGAGATTGTTTTAAATATGAGTTGGAAAGAATGATACTTTTAAACATAACACTAAACCGTCATTAGGTGTCGCCAGGCGACCGTCTTAATGAGTGAGTCATTGATTCATTCGTTCAAATGATTCGTTCGAACGACTGAGTCATTCATGAATGAGACAATACATGTTTATGGATTGGTCATTGAATCTTTGAGTCAATCGATTCGTTCAAAATGCTGAATCATTGTGTCTCTTACAGCGACAAGAGTTTAACCCTTGTTCAAGTTTAAGGCCTTGTCTTTTTGGATATATATCTTTTTTTTAAATTCCAAAATATGCATACAACCCATATATTTTAAATGTATCGTTTGCTTTAAATTAAATTAAGATTGTATGTTTGGTAATTTAACCTGAGATGAATGTGCTATATTTCAGATCAATATATTTGTTTTCCTTAAAATTTGAACTAACACTAACTTTATTCTCATCTGAATTATAAATAACTTATTCCTGTATAAAATAAAAACACATTAGAATTTTCTTTTTTAATCAATGTAGAATGTGTAATTGAAAAATAAACAGATTAGGGCTCTGAGGACAATAAATGAAAATCAATGCGATATGGTGAATGTCCAAAAGATGGCTCCCACAGACTGTTTTAAATGGGGTTGGATAAATATTTTTTGCTTTTAGACAGTGTGTGCGTGTGATTTTAGTTGGGTGACAGTTGTAGGTTACAGTTTGACAAGAGTTTATAGTTTGACAAAAGCACTTTGTTGTGTTTTATTGCGAGTGTACACAAATATAAGTAAACACTTTGCAGTTTGAATGATGTCCTCTATGAACAAAATGACGGAGTATGTTTTTATGTGTAACAGTTCAATCGCACCCGCACCCGCACCCGCACCTCACCCACACACACACACAGACACACAGACACACACACACACACACACACACACACACACACACATATTGAAACCTGAGTGAAGTACAAAGCCCATAATGAAGAATAGTTTAGCATCCAAATACATCGCAAATGTTGAAACAGTTTGATTCTAATGAGAGAGTTACGTGAGCCAAACACCACCTACTTTCACTTTCGCTTTCAATTATTTCGGTTATTTCTTAATTATAGTTTTTTTTTATTCTTGTTCTGTTCTGAATATCATTAAATTTAAAGAATTGCTTGTGTAATATTTTGAGTGTATCATCAAAACAGATTAATTCTCTCGGTTTAGTGATTCCCTAGTTATTTTTTTATTGTTTTCATTGTTCTAATCCGGTAAGGCAAGTGATATATATATATATATATATATATTTTTTTTTTATATATATATATAATTTATATATATATATATATATATATATATATATATATAAATATAGCTGCGAGCAGCGATGAAGGGCCAAAGCCGGCGGCACCGCCACCCCGGTGCCTTTAGGTAACTAAAGGAACCGGGGTTGCGGTGCCACCGGCTTGGGCCCGTAATCGCTGCTCGCAGCTATATTTATTATTATTATTATTATTATTATTATTATTATTATTTTTCTGCTACCTTTTGGACACTTTTGGAGGCCTTAACATGCTCAAAAACTCCTGAAACTTTGCACACATGTCAGAACCCGCGGCCATCAGGGCCGGGCTGAAGATGGTACCCGGGCGTGGCAGGGGGGCTCGACAGCGCCCCCTGGAACGGGGTCCGAAAACATGGTCCATAAATCAAACACGCTTGCATGTAATAATATGAAACTCGGTACACATGTAGATCTCCTCGTTTCATATATACTTCACACTCTTACTTTTTACCCCAGCCCAACAGGAAGTCGGCTATTTAGGGTTGTTGGTAAAACACACGCAATGGAATGTGAAATACTCCTCCTAGAGAATTCAAACAAACGGCACGAAACTCGGTCAGCATGAAGTCAAGACATTGAGGATGAAAGTTTGCGAGGGGATTTTTGATATCTCGAACGGTTTGGCCGTGGCGAGGAAACAAAATTATGGCGAGAAACGTGAAACAGGAAGTGTGTCATAACTACTGCATACATTAACTGATCTTGATGAAACTTCAACAGTGTGTTCGTTGTAAGAGCCCGATCACATGGATGTGACTATTGTGAGTCAAAGTTATAGCGCCACCAACTGGCAGCAGGAAGTGTGTCACTTCCTAAATGCTTTGAAATCACCCTCTTATTTTTACCCGATTTGCTTCAAACTTTATGTGTATAATGTAAACACACGGCAGATGTAGACCTGTGAAAGGATTATTGATATCTTAGATACTGTTGCCGTGGCAACACATCAAACTTTAATATTCTTGTTTGATGCTTTTGAGACTCTTAGCATGCTTGAAATTGCATGAAACTCGACAGACACAGGTATGCATATGGTTCAGATCAAGCCGGACAACTTTCTAATTAACTGTCATTAGCTCAGACCAAGAGGAAGTTAGATATTTTGGTTTGAATGTGGATGTTTCTGAGAATTTTCTCTCCCTCTCCCTCTGACAGAGAGAATGCACCCTGCCATTCGTGTGTGTCTGTGTCTGTGTCTGTGTGGGGAGGGGGGGAGGGGCTCTTTTAGTTTAAACACAAAATTATACATAAGGCCATACTGCCCTCTTGTGTCCAAAATTATATTTATATATACATTATACATATATTTGGTATGTGACTGAGGACCGAGAGCTTTTAAATACGGGACATTGATAATGGCCACGTGCAGAGCGCTCGAGGGAATTCCTATGGAAGTAGGAATGAACTAAAAAACGTTCGCTCTGTTCTGCTCGCTCGTCGCCATGGACGCGCACCATTATGAATGCCAGTGCAGCCGCATACTTTTTAGTGTCACTTTAAAATTAGTGCAATAACGGGGCAGATTGCTTGAATTGTGAGTTCAATAGTCTATTATTTTTCACGGAAAACACAACAACAAAAGAGTACAATGATAGATTCGCTTAAATAGGGGCTTTTACATAAAATAGCCTATTCCGTCATCATCTTTTCAGTCAGCTCTTCACTCTCGTGATTAATGAAATTTGACTCCTGTTGCTGATATTTGCTGCAACTTTCGTTCCGCTCACAATTTAGTAAGCAAACACGCTTCAAATGTGTTTTTATTTTATTTTTGTGTATATATATGTGTGTGTATATATATGTGTGTATATATATATATATATATATATATATATATATATATATATATAGCTTATGTTTCAAATATGAGTTAATTAACAATCGTTGGAAAGAATGATACTTTTAATATCACTAAACCGTCATTAGGTGTCGCCAGGCGACCGTCTTAATGAGCGAGTCATTGATTCATTCGTTCAAACGATTCGTTCGAACGGCTGAGTCATTCATGAATGAGACAGATTATGGATTGGTCGTTGAATCTTTGAGTCAACCGATTCGTTCAAAATGCTGAATCATTCAGTAATGAGAACGCGTTGCTGTGAGATGCTCGATGGTTCTGCTGTGATCTTTGTTTAACTATTTTCGCTGCTGAAACAGAAAGAAAAGTCAATATTGCAT